>NW_026624071.1:56715-188811 GCF_030028575.1 Malurus melanocephalus | reverse complement strand
ACTATCAACAATATTTAATCTTTCTTTTAAAATTTATTGTTGTAAAACAAAGCTATTAAAAACAGTAAGTCTTTTTACAACTGTATTGGAATTTCTCAATTGCTGTTCATGTGATGCTATGACAAATCTGGCTTGCTTTGTTTTTTATTTTTTTTTTAAAATTTTGTTTTCTGTTTAACACAATTAATTTGTTGCTTATTTTCCACCGTAACTCCCAGTTATATACAGAAAAAGATTTCAACTGTTGTGTATCTGACTCTTTTAATTGAGCAAATGGTGATGTCCTAGTTTTTAGACCTAAGGTCTGTTTATTGCAATACTTTTAAAGGAAGATGTTGCTCTAAGTGCTGTTGTTAGTTTTAAATACAGATTTTATGCTTGTTCTTAATATGCTGTGGTTAAACCATGGCACAAAATTATTAAAAATTATTAAATGCACTTGTCTCCTGTTGAATTTATTTTCCCTTTGAAGTGAAAGAACAAAAAGGTTGAAACTCTAGAGTGGCCTTGGTAAAATAAGTACGTGTTTTTTCACCTTCCCGGTTTGCTGCTGGCAACCAGGTAGTATTAGGATCGTTAAGGAATCAGAGAGGACTCAGTCCTTGAAGCATTATGTGAGGGCCCCGGGAAGTGGATGTCTGATGAGGATTTAACAGCAGCGCTCTCACACTCTGGTGATGAACGCTGGGATGGTTTCGGGCGTTGCTGCCCTGCCTCTGCCATAGGATGGGCTGTAGCAGGAGACACCCTGTCACCCGCTGAAGTTAAATCTAGGCACTTAATCTAAGCCAGCTCCTGATTTCAATTCCTTTAAGATAACCACCCCACCTCAATCTCATTGAAGCCCTGGCTGTTGGTGACTGTGGTTTAGCAGTGTTGGCTGACCACCTGGGGGATAAGTGGCTGCTCCAAAGCACCGAGTTGCAGAAATTCATTAAAAATTAAAGATGCAAAACACTGCTTGTAGGAGGGGCATTCACAACCTGGTTTAAGAAAGCTGGGACATGCTTTGGCCAGTGCTTAAAATAGGAGCAGTTGTGGTCCAGTAATGGGGTGAAGAGAAGGATGATACAGTAAGAAACCAGATAAAAGGGTCCCATGTAACACCCAAAGACTTGTCTTTGGTAATACAAATCTTTGCAAGGTAGATCAAATTATCCCTGACTGGTACCTGCCACTTTGCCATAACAAAACTTAACAAAACTGGGAAAGAGCAGGTAATTTCTGTTGATAAGTGCAAAGTGATGCTTTATTTAGCACGATTATTAATAACATAGTTAACTTGGTTTATATTTAATACCTGTGCTTGCTGGAGTTTGATGTCTGTGTTGCTGTTCACACCTGGGGCTTTCTTTCAGGTCTGTTTCCAGGAAGAGGTCTGCTGTGGGAGCCATGCTCCAGCCCATTTCTGATAACCCTGCTGTGGAGCTGCCTAAATATTCCACTCAGATAGGAACCAGGGGGGCTCCCCTTGCTGCTGTTCTTTTCAAATGCCTTAATTCTTTAAATGTTACAGTGCTTATTTTGGGGTCAAACCATATTCTTTTCCTATAACCACCCCGAGTTCGCTCTCCTCCTTCTACAGCATTTTAATTCTTTAGTATTTAGAAAATTGCTCATTCCTTAGTCCTTAGAAGCACTCCAAATCTCCAAGCTCCTGCTCCTCCTCTACTGTCTGAACCCTGAACTCTCTGGAAACTGCATTTTTTGAGCCTGCTTTGATCTTTTACTTAATCTGGTTTTAATTGTATTTATATTTGGTTTATAATATGCCATTCTGTTTGATTGTGTTTTAATATCTCTGCCAATGGTTGCAACTCAGAGCTCAGCTATAAATGGGATGTCTCATCTCAGTAGGGTTACTTTTTTTCTGCTAAAAGATTAATATAGTGGCTGCTGCAGTCCTGTGAAACCTCTAGGTCTGGCTTCCAGGCTCCCAGCAGTATTGTGTCTCATTACAAACACCCTGTTTTTAACATCCCAAACCCTTTTCTTCCAAAGACCCCTCTGTAATGAGACTTCGTTACTTAGACAAAAATTAATTAGGCTTCTCTCATTATCACTGTTTTGATCGGTTGTGCTTTAAATGAGTTCTAATTAAAATGCACATTTTAAAAACCTTACTGCTGAATCCTCTTCTAATAGCTTGCTTCTACTGCGGCGATGCCCTGCTTTTTGTGCAGTGTGCATTGTGCTGCTTTTGCAGAAGTCTAGCATTGACTAAGATAAAAACTTGCATGATTTTGTTTTTTGCTTGTTTTCTGCATTTTTTTTTCAGACTGGCTGCCAAATGATTGCTCCTGAGAGCCTGAGAATGGGGATTAGAGCTGAAACACTGAATTCTTTGCATGTGGTAAAATTGATGAGCTGAGTTTCTCAGTGTCCTGTATAATCAGTAACCCTACTTGTCCCCAGAATRTTCCAAAACATAAGGGGGAAACTATATGCTGTAGTTGCTGCTATTTGACTGTAAATTTCTGCTTGCCTTAGGTTTTCCAAGTTGCCTTAAATACATAATTTATTTTGGCAGGACTGCATGATCCATCCCTGGGATACACACCACATGCACAGCGGATGCTGTGCTATGGCTTGAGGGGTACATTTGAAGGCTGGCTCTTCTTAATAAAGGGCTAATCTTTAAACCAGATAAAATATTCTGTATCCTCTAATGGTTTCCTCTATGAAGTGTGTTGCAGAACAGCAGCAGAAAGGTGCAAAAACTATTTTAAAGATGAAGAAACACACATGAAGAAGTGCATGCCAGGTCTCAGCGCAGTTTGTGGCAAAGTTGGGAATAACCTTTCCATTGCCACCATTCCCAGTCGCTCCATTTGTCAGGTACAGTTTCCCTCTGCTCACTTCCAACACATCCCAGTGTCTTGTACAGAGCTATTTTTATGTGTTTGGCAGAGCTTTGAGCAAGCAGCCAGGACATAGCCACCCCTTGTTCAGAGAAAGAGGGCATCTTTTTCATGGAGGCCAAAATGCCACCCTTGAGTCCCAGAAACTCCCATCAATGCCAACACCAGATCACTCCAGCTTAATTTAACATTTGCAGACATTACAGTGATTGACAGTAGAGTTGAGTGGAAAATTCCAGTTTAATCCTGCTCTGTGTGCCACAGACATGGGCTCAGACAGCTTGACCTACATTTAACCCTGGGCAGCAAGAAACTCTTAGGGGAAAAGAAAAAAAAAAGTCATTTTCATCTCAAAGCAGTGTGAACATTCCCACTTATTACACGTCCCTGTGTATATGCATACACATGTAATTGTGTTACAGTGCTGTGAATATTTCATGAGCTGAGCCAAGTTTGCCCTCGTTGGCTTTTCTTGGTGAAGAAGATGTGTAAGTCAAATATAAAAGCACAAATGTGCTTGCATAGCCATTCAGCAGGGTTTATGGCAACAGCAAAAAGGACAGGAGCTAGTTCTTTCCTGATAATGGGGTTAGGGTAGTAAGTGCTATAAAATTTGCTTATGCTGCAAATTTTATGGCTGTTGGGGAAAAAGCTGATGAGCTGGTAACTTCTACTAATGTATTGTCAGGAAAAGCCTAACAGGTAAGGCTTGACTGAGGCACTGCAGAGTCAGTCTGGTTCCTTTGCCCCCCCTTCTCCAGATCAAAGGTGCTGATAGTGACTCGACAGTGTTTGTTTTGGGAAGTTACTGCAGTACTGGGTGTCAGCTTTTCATCGAGAGGTGCATTGGCAAACGTGAAAAGCCCTGTGGCTGAGTGATAACTACATTAACCACTCAGCATGCAAGCCCTCTCACCTTCTACAATCATGCTGTATATTATAACTATAGATAAGATCATATGCATGCTATCTCCAGCCATATGCTAGGGCAAACACGCACTTTACTGTAAAATTGTGCTCTGTCAGGGAAATGGCATCAGGTACACTAAAATCACTGTCCCACAGTGACACAGAAGTAAAGTGCCTGTCTGTGGTAAAACTGTACTTGAGAGTAAACTCTCCAGCTCCAGTTTGAGTGCTGCTTGTGCACTGCCACTTTGAGTTTTTTTTGAAGGGGATTGTTGGTATGTGGGTACATGCTGTAAGAGGGTGCAAACTGCCTAAATAGAGGGTTAGTGCACAGTGATACAACAACAGAAAATGTTACTGACAGTAGGTAGAACTTTGAGTACTCCTTGTGTAAGATTACACTGTTTTATCTTTATTTTCACAGCTTTTCTAATCTAATCCAGGATAAAAACTAAATTCTGGTATTTGGCTAACCATGTCATTAGTCATCAATCAGCCAAGCCCAGGCTGAGAAATTTACCTTCCTTCACTGCAAATCATCCAAAAGTCTCCTTCCACATTAAAAGACAGCCATCACATCTGGGAGGTGGCTGGAACCACGCAACTGCGTGCAGGCACCTGCTTTTGGGGGAAAGGTGCTCCAAGGCAGCTCTCAGGCAGTGCCTGGATAAAGAGTGCATTCAAAGTGGGAAGTGCTTGTGAGTGCCAGCTGAGGGTACTCAGCACCACTTACTGCAGAGTCTGTTCAGCTGAAGGGCAAGTACAGCATCACTGCTCATCTCTAACTTTCTCCTGTTCTCTCATATCCCCTTATGAGGTCTGGCAACTCTTTTGGCCCTTATGAACAAATCCATATGAAACAGTTATTAAAAAAGAGATGCGTGGTAAAACCTGCAGCTTGTGTATTTAGAACCTAATGGTGGAGCTTGTGTATTTAGAACCTAATGGTCACCTGCTTTGTGACCTCAGTCATCGGTAAGCACAAGGGCCAGGCCAAGGCAGAGCTCACAAGGAGCCTGTGCTGTCTCTCATGCCTGCTTTAGGTCAAAGAGACTGCCGAGGCAGCCTGTTGAATTGGCCAGGGCTGGATCCATTCCACTACCAGCCCTCCAGCAATACACTTTTGATTCATATTATATGTAGGATTTAGAACTGCTTTTCTGATGGCTTCAGCACAGCATCTCAGGTGGAAATTACTGCAGTTTTATGACTTTATTCTGATTGCTAGAGTACACAAGATTCTTGATTCAGCATGAGCTGAGAGGAGGACACAGACTATTCGATACTGCAGCGAGTCAGACTGACAGTGGAGTTGACTCAAGAACTGTAGCCTGTTATGAGGCCATACTCCATCACCCAGGTTAGGAAGCCAGGGCATGAGTAATCTGGTACTAAGGATCTGAACCTGCATTTACACACTGAAGAACCAATATTATCAAGACAGGATTTGGCAGCAGTCTAGCTCTTCAGCTCCCCCAGCCACCCAACACAGCTGTACCGCTGCACATTTCTGAGTTACTCCTGGAACTGTGGAATCCTTTAGTTTGGAACAGACCTCTAGAGTCATCATGTCCAACTATTAACCCTTTCAGCAGTGGGCATTGTCACAACCACTGCTGTCCTTGGGCAGCGAGAGCTTCACTTGCTGCTGTGTCTGTGAGGAGCAGTTTGTCTCTGAGCACTCACGGTGCTCAGAGGAGCTCATGACCCACATCATGAGGATGTCTCCCTTCTCCATCTGGCAGCTGCAAAGACAGAGAAGACAGAGAAGTTTCAGTTATATCAGTTCTGCACAAAGTAGCAGATGTTCAGACTTTTTTTTTTTTCTTAAAAAAGCCCCCACAAACCAAACAAAAAACATTTTAGAAACAGTGCTGGAGAACTTAACTGAGGTAGAGTCTCTGCTTGCAGCTTAATATCTGGCCACTATCAGACCAAAAAGCAGCTAGAAATCTTTCTTTAATTACATCTCTTTATGAAAGTGATCCCCTGTTGTATTAAGTCTGGGTTGGTTTTTTTTTCCTGTTTTTTTTTTTTTTCCAGTATTCCTAAACAAGCCTAAATATCCTCCCCTGTGATTGTCCAATCAATTCATCAAACTCAAGCCCAAACTTAACACTACATGTTGCCCTGCAGGCTTTTGAAATCAAGACGTATTCCTTCTGCTTAAGAAGATCATATAAATAGGCAGCTAATTGCCAGGGGATAATTACAATTCTCTAATTATTATTGTTGCTGATGGTAAGTGATGAACAAGGATAAATGTGGTGCAATGCCCTAAGATGACATCCTGAAGGGGACACAATCAGAGCAATTTATTTCAACTTTGGCTACAGCCCCATCTTGGGTCTCTGTTTTCACTCTGGCCTGTTAGCAGGTCACAGCTTTGGCTCCAACCCTGCTCAAATGGCTCAGCTGTGCCTTCAGCTTGGGCACTAATTTCAGCTGTGACTGGCTCTGGTCCTTGTTCAGGATGTTATTCTGGTCCCATTTTCACGATTGCTTCAGCTCCAGCCATTGCTCAGGCCAAGATTACAGCTCCTCTTGGGCTAAGACTTCAGTGTTTCCCCTGTCAGGCTCTGACTTTTGTTCTGGGCCCATCTTGAGGTGTGATTTTGACTCTGGGTCCTGCTCAGGTTGAAAATTTAGCTTTGGCCCAGTATTGAGCTGCTGTTTCTGCTCAACTCCATCTGGTCTGCAACTTTTCTCCTCCCAGTTCCTGGTCACAGGTTTGGCTCTGGCTGTGTATCACTCCTTGAGTTGAGCTCCAGCCCCTACTCCTTGGTCCTTTCTCTTCAGCTCCAACTTGGTATCAGGCTGTTACTTTAGCTCTGGCTCCTGGCTGGGCTGTGATTTAGTTCTGGTCCCATCTCAGACGGTGACTGCAGGTCTGACCTCTGTTCTGGCTGTGAGTAGAGATCAGGAGCCATCTTGGGCCTCTGTCATGTCTCCAGCCCCATCTTTGGCAAAGACTGCAGCTCCAGGACCCATCTTGAGCCACAGCTTTGATTCTGGGCCCACCTGGGCTCATGAGCTTGTCCCCAGCTCTGACTTGAAGCCCCCATGACTACTCTGCCTCTGCTTTGACTCTGCTCTGCCCTTCACGGTCTGTGACTTTGGGTCCTGCCTGATATTGAGCAGCAGCTTTGGCTCTGTTTCCTGCTTGGGCTGTGACTTCAGCACTGCTGCCAGATTGAGCTGTTGACCTCTGCTTTGTAGAGCTATTGGAGTGAGACTTTGTCTCCTGCCCCATCTATGGCAGCAGTTTAAGCGCTGGCTCACCTCAGGCTGCTACTGCAGCTCTGGCTCGATATTGGGCCAGGAGTTTTGCTTGGCCCCATCTTGGACTGAAATTTGGCTTCAACCCCATCTTTGGCCATAACTTTGGCTCTGGCCATTGCTCAGGAGGCTTCTTTGGGTCTGCCCAGGCTTTGGGTCTGACCCCTCCTCAGGAGGCTGCTGTGACTTGGCTGCTGTTTGGGCCACAGCTTTGGCTCTGGCCCTGGCCCTGTCTTGGTTTGTGACTTTGTCTCCAGCAACATCTTCATCTGCAACTTTGGCTCTAGATATTGCTCAGGCCACAAAATTGGCTTAATTTCCAACTTGGTCTCCCACTTTGGCTCCAGCCTGATCTCCAATTGCAATTTTGGTTCTGGATTGGTATTGGGCTGTGACTTAATCTCTGGCCAGATGCTTTGCCAAGGGCTTGATGGTCGATCACAGCTTTGGCTCTGCCCTGCTTGGGAGGCTATTACAGCTCTCATTTTGGCTGCTACTTCAGGTTCAGCCCTGTGTCAAGCTGTGACTTTGACTGGCTACCCCACCATGCGCATCTCTGCTTTGATACTCAGTTGCAACTTTGGCTTAGGTGCCTGCTTGATTCATGACTTTCGCTTCAGCCCATTTCAGGCTGCAGCTTTTGCTTCTTGGGTAGTGAATTCAGCCCTGTTCCCTGTTCAGCCTGCAGTGGCTATTTTTGAGCCACGTCTTCAGCTCCTGTCCAATGTGAGGCCATGACTTTGGATCAGTTTTTGGTTCAGGGCTTCAACTCTGGTCCCTGCTCTAGGCCCTGAGGATCACGACTTCAGCTCCAGTCCCATATTGAGCTGTGACTTTGGCTCTGGCCCCATTTCAAGGCACAAGTTTGACTCCAGCCCCGTATCAGGCTATGATTTCAGCTCCAACTCCATTCTGAGCTGTAACATCTGTGGCGGTGCCATTTTGCTGCATCTTTGGCTCTGGCTCAATCTCAGACCATGTCTGTGGCTCTGGCCTCTCTTTAGATTGCTAATTTGTCCCTTGTCATATCCTGGGGCTGTCACTTTGCCTCTAGGGGAAGTCTTGGGCCATGGCTTCAGCTCTGGGCCCATCTCTAGATGTGACCCTAGCTCCATTGCAGTTTCAGGTCATGATTTCAGCTCCAGACACATCTTGGGCCTCTGAGACAGGTCTGCCCTAATACTGGGTCACCACTTCAGCTTCAGTACCTATTTGGTCTGTGACTATGGGTAGGACTGGATAGCAGATTTTGGCTGTGCCTGTAGTCCCGTGCCGGTCTGTAGCTCCATCTCCATGGTATTTCTGAGCATGATTCCAGCTCTGGCCCAATACTTGGCTGTGACCCCAGTTCCTGCCCTGTCTTGGGCCATTACTTGCCTCCAACTCAAATTTGGCTCTGGTCCATGCTCAGGCAGTGAGAGCCACAGCAGTGTGCTCAGCAGTGTAGCCTCTGGCCCCTGTCTCTGGCCATGGCTTTGGCTCCAGCCTGTCTTGGGTTATGCATCTTTTGGCTCTGGCCAAAAGGCCAGTGGCTCTGGCCACTCCCTCAGCTGGTGACTGCTGTTTTGGCCTGATACTGGGCCATGATTTTTGTTCCAGCTCCTGTAGGGATGTTACCTTGACTCTGGGCCCAACTTCAGCTGCAATTTTGGCTCTGAACAGTGCTTGGGCTGTGATTTTGTCTCTTTTCCATCTTGAGCCACAACTTAGGCTCCAGCAAAGTAGCAAGTTGTGATGTTGGCTCTGGCTTTGCATTGGTTTGCAACTTCAGCTCCAGTACCGGTTTGGGACGTGATTTCAGATCTGACCCCTGCTTGGATTGTAACATCTACATCATTTCCATCCTGGTGCCCCAGTTTTGACACGGATTCCCTGCTTTGATCGCAGCATATACTCTGGACTCATCCTGGGCTGCCCAATGGTGGGCCCAGCCTGCTCAGGCTTGCAGCTGAGCACTGTACCAGCTTCAGGTCCAGCCCCATCGCACACTGTGACTTGGTCAACTCTCAGGCTCTAACTTTGGTTGCAAGTCCTGCTTGGGTACTAATTCAGCTTCTACTTGGACTGTGCCTTTGTTTTCAGCTTCTCTGGCAGGGACTCAGTGCCTCTGTGCCTGTGCCTAGARCAGAGGCAGACAAGGTGATGCYGTGCTGYGGCRTTACATGTGRTGCAGGGAGCAGACAGAGGTGCGAAAAGTTGCCATTCTCCTGCTGTGCACATAGTGACAGACAGTGTCTCACCAGATTTCTGAAGTTTTACTGAGGTGGAGAGACCCATGCCCGCATCCAGCCTCTAGGGCCTGAAGGGACAGCCCTTTCCCACAAGGATGCTGAGCTGCCAGGGGGAAAAAAGGCAAGCCCGGTTAGCACTGATTGGTCCTGCAGGCAATGGAAGGTGCTCCTGGGTTTCTGTCTGGGCTTTTCACCTCATCAAGACCTCTGGGCACTTGCTGGGCACTGCGTTGCTTGGGTCACTTGTGGGCTGCCTCAGGGCCTGCTCTTGTTGCTGCAGCCAAATCATCTGTTTTCCCTGGCCCTGGCACCTGCTTCCCTGCTCCTTCTCTACCACTGAAGGCACTACTGATGCTGCTCCACCTTAAGGGATACTGCTGCCACATGAGAGTGCCAAGTGTGCTGGTCTGAGCACCAGGAGACCCTGTGCTGCCCCCAGGTGCCCCTTCCTTGCCCCAGCTTGCCAGCACAGTGTGGGCACACTGCCTCCCCGAAGAGTGGTGGCCCCTAGCTTCCAGCCATGCAGACTCATGCTGACCGTCACGAACACTTAGTATCATGGCAAGAGCTATGGAATATAATTTATAAGTGAGACAAAGAATGAAAGTCAACTTTAGCCTAGCTAAAACTGCAGCATAGCTGGGTACCTCCTGGGCACCCAGTGGACTTACATTCATTCCTGGGAGGCGCAGGAAACTCCCCACATGGTCTCTGCACTTAGGAGGCAATGCCCTGATTCCATATGAGGCCAGTTTGAGACAAGGTCACCAGTACAACCAAGCATATGACTTGCTGAAGTCAAAAAGCTCTCGTCTTGAAAATTCCAAAGTCTTGAAGATTTCCCCTCTTGCTTTGTATAAATCGATGTAGGTAACTGTGTGCTTTGTAACTGACATGCTGGGTAGAGGTTGTGGCTGTCCCAGAAACTCCTCAAGCTTCTCCGTGCTGTAAAATTGACCAGAGGAGACACTTGCCAAGAGTCACTATGAACTGTTCCTGCAGCTACAGAAATGATCACACACAGAACAGCCAACTCCAAGTCAAACAGCTTTTGTACTTCGCATTAGTAGAGATGGATCACATGAACACTGGAATGGTCACAGGCCAGCTGAACAAGGGGAAGGGCAAGAAGAAGTGTAATGAACAAGTTCTAACATGTCTAAGGGATAAAACTCATCCTAGGACACCAAGGTGCCCCCTGTGCAATCCCTCCCATGTGTAAAGAAGAGATGGATCCTGTAAGTTGCAATGACAAGGTTCTCACATGTGGCCCCAGATTGAGAGTGACCTTGCAGTATTTACTGGGGCACACTCTGGGTTTTGCAGGGTACATGGGTAACACTGCCCCCAAAAGTGGAAAACCAGAACAAATGCCAGCATCAGAAGAATGTGAGCATGGGAACAGTAAGGAAAAGCACACTAAAACAGAAAAACAAAATAGCATCTATTAAGTCCAGTCCTACAAGAGTGCTTAGCAGTTTAAGAATTCACAGAAATATTTTTTTAATATTTATCAGAAACATGGCACTTTACATCTTCAGGTCACTGAATATACAATGATTATTCCTCACAACATCCCTGTGAGGTAGGCATTAGATTGCAGTTACTATTTCACATGTGGACAGAGGCAGAGGAGTATGTAATCAATCCTGCACAATTAAGTTAATGAAGTTCAACTCAAACACGGAGAGGCCCTCAGTGATTTGAATGGAAACAGGACAGTGGGGCAGTGCTGATACTTCATCAGCTATATTCTTTCACTCCAGTAATTTGCAGTGCTCGGGGTCCAACTCTGTTGCCTCCCCATATCCCCCTTCAAAAAAAAACCCACTTTTGTTAAGCAACTTAAGCATGCACAGTTGCTACCAAGTGAGATTTGTAGTAGAAATAGGAAAAACACACTTCAGTTTAGCTGACATTTGAATAAGACTGAGAGAAGTTTGCCTGCCCAGTCAAATAGAACAGTTTCAACTTTAGTCCTTTATGACATCTGAGACAGCATTTCAGCCTTCAGGTACGAATAAGTGTTTGCTTGACTTAAGAAACCTAGGGGTAAAAAAGTTTGGTAGACTGTGATCACTGTCTCAGAAATCATGCTTGTTTTAGTCAAATTGTTCTAACTGAAGTCTGATGGATTTCTGAAGCAGGATGAACTTTGGGGATTAACTCCAACTTTTCATGTGTTTAAAAAGCCCCTTAATATAGCAATTTCTCCAACAAACTTCTCTTTCAATTTTATTTTTTGTCTCAAAAATGAAATAGACCAGGTTTGTAAACTTTAACACAATAAACAAATCCTAGCGTTTAATATACAATTATTGATTAATTTCATTTAATGACTTTCTACTGCAAATCAACTTCAGGAAACAAAGTATACTTGACAGTGTGGCTACTGTGATTAATTCACCTTCCTAGAGCTTTCAGTTGAGATTTCTGAAGAGATGCACTGTCCAAGAATGATTCATAGTCTCAACCTGTAAACCACTGCAGCCTGCCTGAAGCCAAGGAAGCCACTGTAATTAATTCCTGCTGAATAGCTGATCTATTAATTCCTTCATGTGCAGTATCAGTGACAATGGTCTGCTCCAAGTTGAGAGATGATCACGATTGAAGAGGCTTGGGTCCACATACTCTAAAAACCTAAACATGTTGCCCTTCCCAACAGAGAAATCTTCATTCTCATTTAATGGAGGGCTCGGTCTAGTGGAACAATGGCTGTGCACTATAATGGAAGAAGAATAAAGTAGTGGCTTTTGGCAGAAATCACCTTCATTTTGAGGAGGAGGGTATGAGGAAAAAAGAGGGAAGAGTAACTGTTAACATTATTACCAAGGGACATGTTAACTTCTAATCTGAGATTCACTTTTGCTTCTGTAAATTGAAATTTTGTCAAAACCTCTCCCTCAGGTAACTTTAACCTTTAGATCCACTCTCCAATTGTAGTCTCCAGATAAGGGGGGAAAAGGAAAAAAAAAGCCCAGAAGTGCACTTTGCATATCCTGCCTCACAAAGGGTTAAAGTGCTAAGTTTGATATATCCAAAAATTAGGCATCTCTCCTACTCCTTTATTTTTTTAAATGAAACTTTATCTTTGGTTTCTTGTATCTTCTCTGTAATTTTATCCTTTGTTTCCTCCATCTTCTCTGTAATTTTATCTTTTGTTTCCTCCATCTTCTCCGTAATTTTATCCTTTGTTTCCTCCATCCTGTCTTGTATATATTCCTTTACTGGTGGTGGTGTGGACATGTAGCCATGCTTACGCAGATATTTAACAGTGATGGATGTTCCTCCCAAAGTCACAGTGTATCTGGCAGGAGTTGCAATCTTAAAGAAACCAGAGAACACACCACATAAATAAAACGAGACAATAACATCCACCAAAAGGTATTTTTTTATGTTCAAAATTTATTTTGAACAGTGTTAGATTCTAAAGATATCTTCAATTTATAAACCAGTTTACAGTGCATCTCCTAGAAATGCATACCTTTTACTGAAAGTATCATTTTGTCAGAGTCAGCAAGGGCATTAGACTTCCCTTAAAAAAACTAAACAACACACAAACCCTCCCTGTGCAGCTTGTAGGACAAGCATTCGGCATCACAACAGAAAGCATGTGAATACTGAGTTTCTTCCAACACTCCAGATCTCCCAGCTATAACAATATATTTAATTTATTGGTCTCTTTTAGGCACAGGAAAAATCGGAAAGAGTGGTACTTTCATATTTTGTTGGGGAAAATAACCTCTTTGAATAACAGGCAAGAGGCACATCACATTTGTAAACAAAACAAATGAGTGGCACGCACAGCCAACACTCGTTCTTGTTTGTGCATGGTCTGACATGTTTCAAGTTTCCAAAACACAGACTTTGCACATATAAAGCAATAAAAGGAAAGCCAAACCTGAGTGTAAGTAATTTATTCAAATGGACAGTGAAAATACTTGAGAGTGATGGACAACTAAGGTAGAAAGACAAAAAATCATCTAGGATTAAAATAACTGTAGTTTTATCTGGAATTCAATGAAGTGTTTAGACTTTACCCCTTTGTCCCTGATAATTACGTCAGGGATACAGAAGAATAACTTAATAACTTAATTGTCATTAAATCTCAGAGGGCTGCAATAGTTCTGGAGTAAAGAAGCTATTTTAGAAATGCAGGCAGACTCCCTGAAAGAACACAGAACACATATCAACTTGCATGGGACCATTTTTACTACAAAAATGAATGCTCAAGTAACTGTCAAAGAAAGTTAACTAATTCTTTCTGCTGTAAACAAGTAAACCCTGTTTAGTACACCAGGGAAGATTTAGTGCTTATTTACAAACTATAATTATACTTACTTTATACAATGCATATGCAGTTAGTGCATTTCCACTCTGGGAATTTTTCAGGATGTCTACTACACTGTCTGGTAAGCCAATCACCTCTAGGAATGGAACAACATTCACCCCACTATAAAAGAGAAAAACACTGGTAACTTCAATTGGAATTTGAAACCTGAACATGCATATAGAGTACTATTTTTATTCTTTAACTCTTATACACAAACGTTGTAATTTGACAACAACATGTTTTTTTTTTAGCTAAGCAATATACTTACAGCATTTATTTTTCTGGCCACAGGAAAATTAATGTTCTTTTCAGCATTTCAAAAGGTGATCCATTTATATTATCCCTGTTGTGTTGAACAGCTTCTAACTTACCTGTGTCCTAGTTTATGTTAGAAGGTAAGTAGATGTAATGGTGGTGAGACAGCTACTCAGGCTCCAGCTGTGCACATTCCATTTCTGTTTTGCCTAACATTACCTTTTTCCATTTTAAAATTTCAGACAATGTTATCCATTCACTTCTAAATATATCAAACAATGGGATGTAGCAAAAGGAAGCAACATGTTATATGGACAAGACTTCAGGGGCTTTATGCTCAGTTGTTCTACCTTGTCAATATAAAGTATCAAGAAGGGTGGAGAGAGCTCCTGTCACAATTTCTTTCTATTTGAAATCCAGGAAAGCACAAATGGAGAAAAGMAAGCTCATCTTTATATTACAGAAGAAAGCAACACACAGTTATAAAGACCTAAGCTTCCAATATTTACAGACGTTGAATTGTTAGTATCATTATTCATTTCTATCTAATATTTTAAGCATTTTTCTGAGCATGCAATCACTTTAGCATCAGGACCAGTAACAGACAGTAATTTACCAACAGTTACTAGAACYTGCAGTCTGAAGGCCCATTCCCAGAGTAGGAAATGGAGACCTAGTAAGATCTGAAAGACAGCACTAACTGTGCCATTTCAGAAACCACCACTGTTTAGTCTCATATGAGCAGTCATTCTGAAAGTTAYTTTTCCACTTCAACAGGGTGCTGCTCCTGTGGCATAACAAACTGAAGCTTTGTTATAATTAGTTTCTGGTTGAATATTYCAGTTGTTTTCATCTGCCAAATACCTGCTTTAGTAGCAGGCTTTAGAGTTTCAAGAAAAGTAATCCTCACTCAATCTGAAATGTCTGRATTTAAGCATCAACCTGAATTCATCCAAAGCAAAATATTTTTATARCTCAAGACCTTTATTCCTCTGACATGAGCTAAATTTAGAATGACATTTGGATCTATAGCTCCCAGAAAGGGCAATTATGCCAGCTGGTTAGAGTAACTAAAACAAACACTTGTGCAGTAAGGCATTCTGATGTCAGTCTCATCCTTGCCACCACAAACCGCTGTTGTTTCATGCTTTCTATTATTAAATATACAACACCAGCAGTCCAGAGATAAACATTTGCTCATATTTATCAAACTATYTGCAGATAAATAAAACCCTTTCATCTGAACTAGCAAACTAGCAGCTCATAATTGATGTAGTTTTTTTCTAACAAATGCCATTTTCCAGAGCAGCATCTACCACATGCTATGACTAAAAGAAACTAAAATTAGAATACTTAGTTTATCTCTTTTTTTTAACCACACAAATATTTAATTTCCAACTGAAAAGTATGACCTACAGTAGCAATTTTTTCAGTGGATGGCAGGAAAGACAGGAAACAGAAACAAAAAAGGAAGGGATACACATGGGTTGTGAACAGCTAAGTGAGGTAAATCCATGAAATGAAAATTCAGTTATGAGGGAGGACTGGGGATGAAGCAGGGAGGAAGTAGTAAAATGCCTTGAAGTCCAAAAGCAAAAAAAGAAAAGATCTATAAAGATCTCACCTAACCRTTCATAATCAGGATTCCAAATCCCC
The DNA here is from genome assembly GCF_030028575.1 of Malurus melanocephalus. NCBI lineage: Eukaryota > Metazoa > Chordata > Aves > Passeriformes > Maluridae > Malurus > Malurus melanocephalus. The sequence continues at coordinate 173,287 of NW_026624071.1, read as the reverse complement.
GTCTTTACGTTTTAAGAGGTTCCTAATAATTTCAATGCTGTTTACATCCATGCATCCTTTTGGGGAGATGAGCGTTCCTTTAAATGTTAGCAATATACCTGATACACAGCAATAGCTGCATGGTAACAGWATGTACTGACACTCTCATGAATCCTATACACTTTCAAAATTAATCTTATGCTTTAGTTAAAAATGTAGCCAYATTTCTCTTTTACACATAAAGGCACTTTTCAACATGCAGTAACAATTTATATGTCCTTTCGCTTGTGAAAGTCAGCTTCAATTCAACCACAGTACTGGGCACTGCAACAAAATACCAACTTACTTCATGGCTGCATAGTAAAAGGATCCAAACCATACAGTGGAAGTCACAAGGTGCACTGGAATCATGACTTTTCCATATTGCTTAAAAGTTTTCTTGAATCTCTGAACGAGACTAATTGATGTGTCTTGTAATGGATCAGGTTCTRAAGAATCCGAATCTGCAGGGCTCTGCTTGGGTGCATCAGTGGCCGAAGGCAAAGGACTTCTCTCTCCTGGTACTTTGTGAGAAGAGTCTGCTGGCTGTGATGAAAAAGCAGTTTTCTTTGAGGCAAAGTGAGCTGCCCCTGCATGAAGACATCGTTTAGGAGGGTCCAGTGCCAGAATCACTTTGCATCCCACATTAGACAACACAGACTGTCCTTTTAAGCACTGAAAGGCACCAGTGCGAGGGAAGAACCAACATGTCCCGTGTGCCAGCTGAGATGCAGAATGTAACAGACTCCGCTGCATTTTGAAGTGTGGATGAAGTTTCTATAGAGAAGAAACAAGAATAAACAAACTGCATTTCAATTATGTGATTTCTACTTGCTCCAGATTTTAAATGACTTTCTATTCTATTTTTAAAAGGTTTTCCTTATCTTTCTTTGCCGAAATTGTTACCTTCTAGAATTAAGGAAATAATTTTACATCTAATTTCGCCAGCATTCTTAATTAAAATAGCCACTTCACTTAACATACTCTGCTCCTCATTACTAAAATGATCACTCTAAAAACATTCTTAGGAGTTTAGTAATAACTACTGCTTTTATCTATATATCCTGGCACAGCTATTGAAAAGCTACCCTTAAACTTCACTAACAGTATCAACTGATAGCTTGAGTAATACTTTGAGCCTACACAAATGCAGCATAAATTCACCCAAGTGCAATTAAACTTAATTTTTGGTGTCAATGCATTCTTAGTTTTGGTAAAATTTATCATGTTCCTTACTATTTTGAGTAAAAGTTTATACAGTTAAAAAAAAAAACAATAGAAATAATTATTGATAATCAACCAATAGCCTAAATAGTAAGAAAACTAACTGTAACAGCCTGCCAGAAGGCAGGAAGGGGGAAAGTACTGTTGAATGTCATGCATTAAAATGAGCAAAACTRAACTAAGTTTTCCAAATATTGCAATGCAATGAATACTTAAAGACTGKGGACAACCCAGTTAACTTTGATTTTGAATACTTACCAGTTACTACTGAAAGTCTGAAATAACTATTCAGAGCTTCCCCATAAAGAAGAAARGAATTTTGTTTGGCAYGCATAGACATCAAGAAATRATTTTCCCCCAAAAAGYATGCTTTGAAATTGTGAATGAAATATTCTCTCCTTKCCTTTATTCAAYGACTGCAAGTAATAGAACATTCCWTCCCTCCAARAAGAAAAGGTGATGCTAATTAATGYAACAAATGCCATTTAAGTTAGTTACAAGTATTGTATATTCCTAATGCTTTTCCATTTTTAATTGTCAAACAATTCTTTATCCAAACTAGAAATCATTCAAATTTACTCAAAACTTCGTATCTGTTTTCCTTTCATGTGTAGCCTTAGATATATTTCAGTCAGGTGCTTTAGTAGGGAATTTATCTAGGCTGCAGAAAATTATCAATACTGCCTAACATAGGCAAAAGCTAAAAGGAAAAAAGTGAAACCATACATACCCTTTATTACTTTCTAGGTATGGTAAGGTTTGTATCTTCAAAAATCTGCAACTCTTCCACTGGTTCCCCACCTTTCAAATATACCTCTTGAACACATTGATGACTGCTGAAGTGAAAAAATGGGACACTTAGAGAAATAGCAACAACAACAAACTAATCCTATGAAGCTTTTTGGTCAGCTTGAAACCTTGTTTACTGAAGAAGTTATTGGCATAAATTCCCCTTTGAATACTGACATGCTAATTGGAGATTTTTTCTGTGTAATTTTAGAAGTTCCTCAACAGTGAATTACTGTTCTCTTCCAAGAGAGGAAAATCTCATAATCCAAATGCATCCACTGGAACATTCCTTCCTGTATATTTTCTAGGTGTTGTGCTTGAATTAATGGCAATTACWAGAATGACAATGTTTGATGTGGAGAGAAGAGGAATGGTTTCAAACTCCCTGGGAACTTCTACATTGTTTGTKAAGCACAGACACACACTTTTGTTGAACAGCTACTAACAGGAGGTACTGCATCAACAGGAAAAAAGGGAACTTGTGTCTCTATATAAGGAAGCAGTTACTCTGTCCTGTTGAGTTATGAGCTTTGTGGGAGTCAAGAAGTGCTGCTGCTGCTCATGGAGCAGCTAATCAGCTACAGGTACKGGCTCTCCATGGCTCAGATTTCTGTAAGACTTCACTGGAAGCAGCAATTGCTTGTGGTGTCTCTAAGTTTTACAAGCAGGAGAGATTCTTGCTGACTTCTGAAATCCAAATGCAATTGCTTCTCAAAACAAGAAACAGTGAAAGCACTCAGCAAAACTCAAGTGTTCAGATGGCACTCTGTCACGTGCCAACTACTTAACTGATTTATAGAAATTGTAACAACAAACTTGGAACATGACACCTGCATTCCTTGCCTATTGCCACTTACAGTTCTTTCCTGAGGGATAACAATCTCCACAGAAAACTGTTTTCCCCTCTCATTAATTGTGCACAACAYTGAGCATCTGCCCTATGCAAATTTTCTCAATATCCAGCCAGCAGACTCAGCAAAAGGCATCCGTCTATGGGAATCTGGGAGCTCTTGAGTCAGACTTCTACTGTTCACCAGTATCCTATTGAAAAATACCTGTTCCAAACTAGCTTTGCAAACTGTCACCATTCAGCATGGGGGAAACCATGCCAATGCGATTTTGAGTCACTAATGTTATTAAAAGGACACTGCATTYCAGCAGCCTTGCAAGGAGATCATTCTTTGGTACAGGACTAAGAAGCTGAATAAGCATTTCTGTGTTTTTCCATTCCGTGTAGTGGAAATACAGCAGCACTTCTCAGAGCACCATTTAYTGGTTTTACATTCCAGCACTGTCCAAACACCTCTGACCCACTGCAGTAGCTGCAGAGCACTGGGATAGGAAATGACTCCATTCTCCTGAGTGTGGGTCACCATTGTGTCCAATGCTCATGGGGCAGCACATAACACTGCTGTGATCAGTAAATGAGTTTCAAGGCCTTTGCTCACCAAGTTACGTGCACTGTGCAAGACTTAAAAATAGAACGTCACCAATGGTTTCAAAGGAGAGAAAGTTCTGGGGCTATTACAAGACTTGTTGTGCCACTTTTTGTTCCTTTATCCTCAGAAAGACTTGAAAGTCATTAATTAAAGGCCTTTTTCTCCATGATGCATGACCTGGCAGGTCAAAARGAATGTTCTCTAACCATCTACAGTAGATCCTGAAAAAGTTCTGCACTTTGTAAGCAAATAGCATAGTTCTAGCTAATATTCTACACAACCGCTTACTTTTTGTTTCACCRCTTTAAAAATGTGGAGCAGCACAAGTTTGATATATAAGGAAAGGCTACGACATAGAAGTGCTTATGTCTGAGAAAATAAAATAAAAAAGTATTTTGAAACAAGGTTAAAATTTTCCTGATGACCTTATTGTGTTTCACAGGYACTCATGTACAGCATGTACTCATGCTTTGCTTATCTAAATGAACAAAGGAGAGACCTTTTGAAGCTACATTGAGGATAACACTGTTATCCAGAAGCACTAGGATGAGGGAAGTATTATAATGGTTATAGCATGATGTAAGAAAGGCACATGAATAAAGTAACAGATCAATACAGCATTTACTTTGTAAATTCATTTATATTTATATATTTATATATTTACATATACTTTWTAAATTCATTTTAAAGAAACAAATACTTTTAAAGGGGTGATGGGTGAAGCTGCTCAGTTGTAGCACTTTAATTACTTGGCTCAACACTGCAAACAAATCTTTAATGGGACAGATAAAATACATGATAATTATGGCTGAGATCCAAGTAAATATGAACCCCTCGACAAGAGATGAATACAGAGAAATTTGTCCTTTAACAATTTGTGAAATTCCTAGTACCTGTGCACTCAACAGGCAGCAGGAAGTGCGTCAACTTACGGATTTGAGACACTATTTTCTTTTCTAGGCATAATACCTCTCAAAGAAATTACTCGAGTTCTACAAGCTATCCAATTGGCCCTGTAACTTTAGGTTGTTAAAGATTCTAAGGAAGTCAGGACAGTAACCTGAATGTTCCCCACAAYTGCACTTAGTGACTTTCAAAAGTTGCTTCTTCTTTTTTAATGTGTTTAATTTAACACCACTGCATCATGCTGCAAAGGTACRGGAAAGGACAGAAGGTAGAAGGTCCACATACCAAGGAATGGGAAACCAGTTGTCTCTAGGGTGGGGGCAGGGGAAAAGGTGTTTTAAAGTATCTTAGATTTCTATATTAGTTCCGTCTTAAAAATGACACAGAAAAAAAGAAAGTTTAAGACAAATCTAGCTGTTCTCTGCTCCAAGAATCTCATGTGATCAGTGACTGAACAGATACTAGTTACACAAACCATGAAATGCTATACRAACACTTGTGATAAGGTCTCCTCTTCAGCACTGTCACATCCCAGCTATTTAGTAGTATCTCCAGCTGACTGTAAATGGAACTGCAGAGATCTTGGCTGTTCAGGACAAACTCCTGGTTGGGATTCTTGGACATTCTTAGTTACTGAAGGCACTCTGTCTCATGGTGAGCTGTTAACAAGGCCTCTGACATAGCGGGAGTGCTCCAAAGGCCTCTTAAGTATAGATCAGTTTCTCTAACAGTGCTGGAGGTTTTGTTTAGGAAACTTCTGTACTTGTGTTATAATTCAGATCAGCTTTGGCATAAATCTGCAGGAACATCCTGGCTCTTGCATTTACTCTGCTTTCCAGGGATAATAGGGAAGTAGATACTAGACTTGCTTTTTGTTCCTGAGGACAACAAAAGTTCAGGAWTTTTTAATGTCACAGAGTTGGTCTATGTGACTACCATAAAGTCACTGGCTTTGGGTGTGTGCTAACATTCTATGCCAAAAAAACCCAGGAGATCTTTGGAAAACACAGAAGTAACAAGTCTGGCCAATATAGGTACAGCAAAAGCTGCTGTAGGTATTTGCTGTTGGAAAGAGAACATGCCAACGATGCTGTCTGATGAAACTTACACCAGGATAATTTGTATAAAAATGGTTACCATGTTATAATTAGTGTTTTTTGAGTTACCAGAGAAATTAAAATATGAGGGGGGGAGATATAAGATGGCAAAAACTTCTGTCTTAAGATAAGGCAAAAACTTTAATGTTAAGTTCTTTCGTAAAAGAGGTCAGAAAGCATCCGAGGGAACYGAGGGTATAACATATGTAGAGAGCACTGATTTATTTTCTCAGTTATATCAGAAACACTCTGGACACAATATGTAAATATGGATGACTTTAAAGCATTTTCACTGTTTAAAAAAGAACATTAATTATACCACAGGAGAGTTCCCAATGAAAATCCATGAGCTTTTTCCACTCCCAAGGCACCTTTCTATGAAAATATAGAATTAATTTACATTCTTGTCATATTTAGTGTAAAATCAAGAAAACTTTGASGCTTCTGTGTGGCAGACAGAGAAGAATTTTGAAAGGAAACAAACCAAGTTTTCAGAAATCCTTTTCAACTCATCTTTCGACTGCATAAAAAGCAAATATGGAGATTGCATSCAAGCAGCTCAGTTTAATGAATAATCCCACCATGTTGCTTGCATTTTTACTAAATATAATAAAAAACCACCGAAGCTTGTTTTCAGATATAATTGTTCTTTTAAAGAACTCATTGACAGTGTATTAAAAAAAATAAGGATTTTGCCAAGCTTATAAATCAAAACAAGAAAACTGCAACTGAACTGAAAACATATATGGGTTGCCTAAAACTCKGGGAACATATTTTGAAATCATTGTAACACTAGTGCAATACATGCAAAGCATTGTTTTTCTTAAATTCAATGTAAAATAAAAACGTAAACCTCTTGTAACTGCAAAGGGTTGGCACAGCATGGAGTCACTAACCAGAGATGGGAAAATGACAGTTCATAGGTACTTTTTATGCTTTGAGTACAAGTGAACATTCAGAATTTGTATTTCAACCTCTACTACTTTTGCAGTGTCACTCATAATGTCTCTTATTCATTCTGAACTAAGAAACTTGCTTATAATTTGAAGTTTGGGCATCATTAGCTATGTAGTTTTGTCTACCATTCAGAACTGTCTAAAAATATAATACCACATTTCACGTTAAAGAGAATAATGCAAAGTAAACCATGGTGGAATTTATTTAAAACTTGGTAAAATCATGTTAAAACAAGTGAAAGATGAAACCCTTGCAGACAAATGATCTTAAAACATAAGCCCCACCCACCTCTATACTATCTTCACTTAGTAAATGCTACGCTGTAATTTTTTAAATTGATCATATTATTACAATTCAATGCTGGTAAGTGARGATAAGCCAACAACTTTGTTACTTTTATTTTATCTAAACTACTCTTGTTCTTGCTAAAACACCCTGAGCAAAATCAAGAAAGTAAAATACACTTTCACAGGGTTTTTACACACCAAGCAATCTTCACTACTACAATCTTCTGATACTCAAATATTAAAAAGGACAACAAGAAGTAGCTTTAGGAAGAATAAAAGACCTTGTAGACATGTATAAAGTCTGAACACTGGATTCAGAAGACAAATAAAGCAGGAGAAYGTAATGCAATGCCTGTGTGTTGAATTATACATCTGGAATGTTAAACAGGAGCCTTAAGAGCTGATCTGCACAGAGTCAATATGCCCATGGTAACTCTGTTTTCCTCTGTAATGGATCTTAAGATTGCATGTAGYTGTGCATTATATAAAAATATGAATGTTCTCTCTCAAATGCTTCTAAAAGAAAGGTTCACTATCAGTTGTAGTGCTTTCTGCTCTTCRGAACTGTTTTTAATAACTGGTACTATTCGTCAACACTGTTCCTTCTTTCACAAGTTTCGTTCTGCCCTCTACCGAATTTTTATGTAAGTACAACTCATCCTAGTACTACAAAAGGTCTCTTGATTCCTTCCAACAAGTGTTGCTGGAACATCTTCTGTGGTGGTTCCAGAGCCTCTCAGATTATAGGTTTTAAAAATGCTATACAGTTTGATTTTCTTTGTCTATTTGTCACTCTATAGACACATCTGTAATAAGGTAGGGAAGTTATCCCTATTAGACTTTAACCAAGCTTAAAAATAGGCATATATATATTAAAAAGGATCAAAAAAGCGTTATGTTAATTCACAGCAKGGACTATATTCATCTCCTTCTTCACACTACCTTCTACCTTAGGCTAATGATCAAAATGACATCYTATTCTCTTTCTATTCCATGTAGTTAATAACTTTCTGAATCCTAACAGCTTCCTTTGTCCTTTTATCTCCCAAGGTATCACTAGTTCATTCCTCCCAAAACACTTGTGTTTTTCTTTCAGAGGGTTTTTAATCACAGGGCCCTTGACATGCAGGTGTGGGGTTGTGGGGGTATGTGTGTAGTGGTGTGGTTTCCAAAGCAGTGGAAAGTTTCCACTGAATAACTAAAAGGGGCTGGGACGGGAGGCCATAAGCAAGCCTCAGATCTGCAGTTTCCTAGATATGGGTCTGAATTCCCGCAGAAAAAAAGACTATCCACAACTGAACTGATGAGGGGTTAGATGCTAAAATACACAGATCAGCTTTCTACACTTCACCAAAACATTGTTTGAGAATCTAATAGGATCTTCCCTCTCAATAGCACACTGAATTTTATTTGACAAATTCCTCACCCCTTTCAGCTTTGACCTCAAGACCGGGCATCTYGAGAGTTCTGACTCTATACTTTAACACATGCTAAAATGCATGAGAAACATGATTATTAGGTCTATGTTTAGAGTTCAGATATTTCTAGTACTGTAAAGTTCAGAGCTGCAGTGCACATCTCTTTTCACAAACACAGCCATGAATAATAGTCAAARGGTTGCTGCCAAAAACTGAACTCTTGCTTGAGACTTCCTGCTACTCACAACTTGGATTCTAGTAGCCAAGCTCATTTTTAATTAATAATTTTTCTGGTCACTCGGCACTTCCCTGATATAGACAATTTGAATGATAATAATTAAACAGCTTCTGAATTATAGTATTTATTCAGGAAAAATGTAATGAAACAGTTTAAGGCACACTGCAAATACAGTGACTTTTACCAAAATGAATGGTGCTAACCCAAATAAAGGTCAGCCTTTTTGCCCAGATTTACTGGGTTTGCACAGCAAGGTCCTGGTGGAGGGTGGGCTACAGGGGTGGTTTCTTTGAGAAGCTGCCAGAAGCTTCCCCCAATATTTAACAGAGCCAATGCCAACTGGCTCCAAGAAAGACTCACCACTGGCCAACATCGAGCCCATAATGGCAGTAATGCCTCCGGAATAACATGGTAAAGAAGGAAAAAAAGCTGTTGCACAGATGTAATTGGGGCCAGGGAAGAGAGGAGTGAGAATATGTGAGAGGAACAGCCCTTCAGACACCAAGGTGAGTGAAGGAGGGGCAGGAGCTGCTTCAGGTACCAGGGCTGAGGTAACCCAGATTTTAAAATGGGGTGCTGACCATGGTGAGGCAGCTGTGCCCCTGCAGCCCAGAGGTCCACGGAGGAACAGAGATCCACCTGCAGCCTGTGGAGGACCTCAGACTGGAGCAGGAGGGKGCTGGAGAGAGGATTGTGGGAAGCCCAGACTAGAGAAGGTCCTGTACAGACCTTGGGCCAGAGGAGTCCATGCTGGAGCAGGCTGTTCCTGAAGGACTGCACTCAGTGGAAAAGGTCCCACACTGGAGCAGCTCATGAAGAACTGCAGCTCATGGGAATGATTCATGTTGCAGAAGTTTGTGGAAGACTGTCTCCCATGGGAGGGACCCCATGCTGCAGCAGGAGAAGGAGCTCTCCCCCTGTGGAGGAAGCAGCGGCAGAGACAATGTGTGATGAACTGACTGTAACCCCTATTCCGTGTCCACTGAGGGGAAAAGTAGGTAAAGAACTGAGAGCAAAGTTAAGCCTGGTAAGGAGGGAGAAGTGTGAGGAAGATGTTTTTAAGATTTGTTTTRCCACTCATTTTTGTACACTTATTTGATTGGTAACTAATTCAATTAATTTCCCCACACTGAGTCTGTTTTGCCCATGATGGCAATCAGTGACATCTCTCCCTGCCCTTACCTCAACTCAGGAGCCTTTCATTGGATTTTCTCTCCCCTGACCAGCAGTGGAGGGGAAGRACAGAGCACTTTTGGTGGGCACCTGACATCCAGCCAAACTACCACAACCAAACCACAGAGTAAGAGCTTATGTATTCAAATACTTTATCTTGACTAATTATAAAAGGCATTTGTTAGGAATATGCTTAAACTTGGATCACAGAATCAGCTTTGTAGAGCCTTCTGCCTCACCTTTCACAGCGACTATCAAACCTGCTTCCTTTCTAGCCTTGCTTGATAAATGCCATTTTTGCCACCTTGGATCTTTACAGGTCTTCTCTCATTGTCTGTTTCTTCTCTCCATAACCCAACAGCAATCAACAGTGCCGTCTGTAATAATAAGTGCACATTATATTATGTAATAATTTTATAAAACCCTCAAAACAAAAACCTTGAAGTCCCAAGTCTTTTACTCATCAAGTCCACCCAAAATGCTTGTAAGATGTCAAAAAAAAACATTCTCAAGGAAGAACTCTGAAGCCTTACAATCAGAAACAAAGCAGGAATAAAAGTAAACCAGCGTGAAACTGAAAAAAACATCCCAGCTTCCAYAAGAACAGAATTCAAAGTGGAAGCACTGGGTTCAAGATTTTTTTCTTTTATTCTCTCACCACATTTATTTCACATTTTCAAACACTGAAAAGCTGTCATTTTTCCCAGCAAAAAATACAGAACGTTCATCTTTCAGCAGAATTACTGTTGGCAGACATTCACTTTCAGTATAAATCTTTTCTAAATATTCAAAGTAAGTGTTGAATTCTCTGTTGTGAATTCAAATTTCTCCATATGGGGAAATATGTGCAGTATCAATCAGACTATCTTGAAAAATTATGTGTGAAGAGGCTGATCATAACATTTACAGAACGCACACACACACACTCAAAACCACACTCTTCATCTAATTTTCAGTAAATGCTATTCCCAACATCTCTRCAAATGAATGAGAAAAGCTCTTATGAAAGAAATATTATTTTTATTAAGGTCTTGAGACCTGAGTGTCTAAACCTTCTTGCCCACTATTCAATTTACTGCCTCACACAGCTTCTTTTGCATGATGTCTTTTGCAGACGACATGCGAACAACAAAATCAAAGCATCTACAAGTGTCTTAAAGTGCAGTGGATTCAGAGCTGTGTCTTTACACCGGAAGGTGCTCTGATGAGACTTCAGTATTAGGATCTTAATAACATCACAGTCTGAAGCAGCAGATTTACAACACTGCTGTATTGAGACTTGAAAGGAATCCTGTGACTGCAACACTGCAACCTTTGGAAGCACATGGCATTTTGCCAGATGTCACCAACAAGTCCCAAGGCTTATGGTTCAACAAAGAAACAGCCCTCATCAGAAAGTACTATCCTAKGGCCTGAGACAGCAGGCAGCAAAAGATGCCATCTAATTTTAACATCAGCAAAGACAGTTTTTAATCCACAAAATACCAAGAGTGAATAGTTAACTGCCTGGCACATGCTGGGGGTAAGCACCACCACTGCACTTAAAAGGTAAGTGCTGTCATGTTTTACTTAAATCTTTCATCAGCCACTTTTGGAAGAGACTCACTGAACTCTCATGAAGCCACTCATGTGTTTTTATTTACAACCAACAAAATTCATCCCTTGGAAAAAATGTTGCTGATTTCTGTAATTTGTTCATGAGCACCTGCATTAACCACCATTTCCTTCAACCATCCCCCTTCTCAAGGATAAACCAGGCAAGTTCTAAAGAGCTTGCAGCAGGGGATCATCTGCTGCAATATTCTACAAAGCCATGAAACACAGCCACAACTTCTTTTGTTTACACAAAAACTGTTACACAGGGTCAAGGTCGGTTCCTCTGATGAGATAAAACAGTAGATCCAGAGAATCAAAATTTATAGCCCAACTAAGTGTCACTTCAATGTTCTGAAATGCCCAGAGTTTTACCATTCCAATGAATTTGTTTAGAAAAGGCAGTGTCATGTCTGGAAAAATAACAAAATATGTGGCTTGTTAGAAGAGGATGAGGGGAAAACTGAGGGATGGAAGGCACTGGGCTACAAAGGATTGGAAATTTAGAGGAAGCACAAAGTTCCAACCAGAGTGTAYCCTGTTGTATAACCTCAATGTCTAAAAGAAGATGTGGTTTCTGTCCTTAACAGACTAAATGTCCTACATTTTGGTGGCACACCACTCTGGCCTGCCAGCAACTATTTAAATCATAATTTTCTGGAYAGCTTGATATGATACATTCTTGACTTAATATGGACAAAATGTGTTGGACTTAACATACCTGTACTAGTACCTTCAATACTCAACTAAATTTAGGAAAGTAGACTCACAATAGATCAAAAGGATTTTTTAACCGAATAATAACATTTTACTCTTACTGGAATTTTATGATTGCAGCAGGGACATGAAGAATAATCTATTTTTTAGAAGTGTCATGATTCAAGACTTAAAAATTAAGTAAAAGTTCTGTAACTTGAGCAGCTCTTTTGTTGTTGTTGCTGTCATACCACATAATCCATTCATCTCAAGGCAAAACATCTACTAGGGGTACATAATAGYCTTTAAGTATCTCTGACCCCGAGTTTGATCCTTGATCTAAAGTGATGGAAACTAGGCAGTTACCTATCAGAACATTAAGGTAAAATCCTTATGAACTATTCTGATGACACCCAGCTGACCAGGAAGATTTCAATCAGGTTTTGAGCCCAGATCTTGGTCCCTTCAGTGATTTTATTCCATTCCTAATAYCGAAATATTAATGATGATGAATTTCCTTCAGCATCTAATTTTCAATATGTTCATCTTCAACTATCTGGATTTAACACCAAGAAGAACTATGTTGGATTGTTTTTCCAATCTGCAGGACTAAACTGTCTACAAGGAATTTGCTGGATTCAACTAGCAGTTTTAAGTTTTTAAAAATCAGTGTTGTTCCTGCTCTTGTTGTTGAATTTCTCATGCCCTTGTCTTCAAGACCAGACAAAACTCCCTTCAGAGCCAGAAATGTGCCAGCATGCAAACTGAGGTCTCTCCCCCCTATCTGAGATTAGGAGACAGCAACAACTCTGTCTTGCAAAAACAGACTTCAGTTTCTAAGTGATACCTATGAGGAGATACATAGAGCTGGGTCAGTTTACCTGGACAAAAGATCAGCTACAGCAGGAGAATTACATGGAATCTTCTAAAAGCCAAAGCAGACCAAACCTTTTCTTATAGCTGCTATAGCCTGTGAAGCAGACCTGTAGTCACACTAGACAAATCTTCAACTTCTTATATTCCTTACATRCTACTTAACAGTCTGAATTTACCTATTCAGTTTTTGCCATGTGCAAGCCACCTGATATCCACCTACCCAAATCATCAAATGATTCTTTTTTTCATTCCCTGATCGAAGAGCCTCTTAGGCAGTAAGTGCAATTCAGCAATGCTGCCACAGAGGTCAGTCATACCCTTTCTACTTCAAACACCCCCTAAACAGAAAAGGAGATAAACACCTGCTGTTACCCCCACAGGAGATGGATGATAGGGACATACTATCCTACGTGCATGCAATTCCCACACTGAAGCAGCTGCAAGTCATATAAGCACAGACAGCAAAACACGTTCCAAATGTGGAACTCACTCCCTATCTCTTCCCAAAGCAGCAAAACTTTGGCAAATTGTGTTACTTGTAACAGCAATGAAATCTTGGGATTAACYAAACTGAGGAACACTTTCAGTTTAACAACTGGCTTTGGTAAGGAATTCTAGTGCACTTCATGTACTACTGTCCAAAAGTAATGTTTTCTCTTTTGGAACAGTTTGTAGAGGGCATTTCAGAAATGGACATTTGTGAGGCTGAACTATAGTTTGTAATAAATGACACAGAGCCATGTTTCACTTAACATCCTTAACAAAAATTATCACGACTTCTCTGACTCCCTTGATATACTTAAYTAACTTAACTAGCAGATTACTAATGTGAAACATAGACAGTAAAACATTTGTACAGCCACTTCAAGCATTTTTAAAAGTGATGAAAAAGACATAGGCAGGTCTTGGGAGAGACCCCCCCTCTAAGGGGCATAAGCCATCCGCGGTCCTTCAGTGGTAACACAGAACCATGGAACATGCTGACTTGGAAGGGATCCATCAGGATCATGGAGTCCAACCCCTGGTCCTGCACAGGACACCCCAAGAATTGCACCTTGTGATTGAGAGTATTGCCAAACGCTTCTTGAACTCTATCAGCCTTGGGGCTATGACCASTTCCCTRRGGAGYCTGTTCCAGTACCCAACCACCCTCTGGGTGAAGAACCTTTTCCTAACATTCAGCCTAAACTTCCTTGGACGCAGCTTCATGCCGCTCCCTTGGGTCTTGTCACTGTGCACCAGAGAGCCGGGATCGGCGCTGCCCTTCGTGAGGAAGTCACAGCCTGAGATCCCATCCTCAAATCCCTTCCTCTCCATGGAGATGCTGCAGCAACAGCCCACCACGGAACACCCAGGCCCATCCACTTCATCGTCCTACCAAGAAACAAATCTCCCACCCCACTTTCTTGTGCCGCGGCCGACATCCTTCAACGTCGGACGAGACGAACTCGGCAAAGGGAAAGCAGCCGGGAGGAAGGTGCGGGCAGCCCAATTCCCCACAGACCGGGGCTGCGGGGGATCCGGCCCAATCCCACCGCTCGCTCCCCACCCGCTCCCGGCCCCGCTCCCGCCCCCGCCGCGCGGGTACCTCGTGCCTGGCCCGCACCGCTCCTTAGGGGCCCTGCGCGCCCCGGGCACCCGCCGATGTCACCAACGGCCGCTCCGGTCACACCCGCTCCGGTCACACCCGCCCCGCTGCCCCCGGCCCGCCCCGCGCAACGTGCGGCGGAGCCCGTCCCCACCATCACCTTCAGGCCCGGCCGTGCCCTCCAACTGCGCAGGCGCGAGCCCCGCCCCCTTCCCGCACRGCACCCTGGGACCGGTAGTCCTTTTCCCCAGCGCGGAGTTCGCCGCTTTTCACAGAACCAAGCGACCTTTGAGACCACCCAGTCCAACCATCCGTCCTGCACTACCTCTGTGACTCCTAAACCAAATCACCCAGCGCCAGATCCAGACGTCTCTTAAAYACCTCCAGGGAGACTGAATCCACCACCTCCCTGGGTGGATTCAGCCTGACCATCTCACCACCTCYCTGGAAAACCTATTCCAACGCCTGACCATCCTAACAGGTAAAAAGTTTTTCTAGTATCTAATCTGACTCTCCCCCGTCTCAGGGTAAGGCTATTTCCTCCGGTCCTCTCACTGCGGGCACGGTAGGAGACTGGTCCCAGCTCACTACAGCCTCCTGTCAGGCAGTTGCAGAGAGCGATGAGGTCCCCCCGAGCCTCCTCTCCTGCAGGCTAAACAATCCCCATTCCCTCAGCCATCCCTCACAACATTTGTTTCCCTCACAAGTCACCGCGCGCGTTTCCCGCTGCCTCCCTTTCCTTTGGGTCCCTCCCCAGGATGTGACGGCCGCCGGTGGCGGTTCGTCAGTTCCGCAAACAGGGATGGCGGAGCGCTGAGCCGGGTGAGTGCCGGGCCGGGGCACTGCTGGGTTCTCCTCTCTCCGTCCGGGCGGCGGCGGAGGGGCCCGGAGTCCTCGGCCTCGTCGGACGGGGGAACGCAGAGAAGCCACGGGCACCGCCGCCCCGTTAACGGGAGAGAAGGCGCTGAGGCCTCCCGGCCGCGGCAAGGGGCGAGGGAGGGAAGGAGGGAAGGAGGGGGAGGGCGCGTCCTGAGGRCGGCGGGCCCGTTCCCCCCTCGCTCCAGGCATTTTGCACTTCCCGGCTGAAGGAGCTGCTGCTCCCTCTGGGCACTTGGTTGCCATCGGTAGTTGCGAGAGTCGGATCGTTTCACAGTTYAGGCCTTCAAAAAATAGCAGGGTGAAGATAAGGAAGAGTGTGGTAAGTTGTTCTTTGAGGCCATTTGTTTTGAGGAAAGCTTCTCTGGTGTCTCTGTGTAGTGGCCCACTTAGTGGATGTGTTCTGGCTCTTACTGGGAGGTGAGCCTGATACGGTGGACTTGGATATGATTTTTGAATGGTTTTTTTGTTGGTTTTTTTTTTTTTTGGCTGATTTAGGCCATTGTTTCAGAAAAGGAGTTGCCAAATTGCTCTCTCATGTGTCTTATTAAAAAGTAGGTGCCTTGCTTYCCAATGGTGATGTAAAGAAGGCTGGGATGTGCTGGAGACCAAGTGAGCTTTGTGCAGTGGTTTGCAGTCCTGCAGGCTGTGTGGAGATTTGTGGAGAAGTGGAAATGCAAGTGCAGCTGGATATTCCACATATTAGTTAAGCTTGGAGCATAGTGGATATTCTTGGCAAACTGGAAAKCCACAGCTGAAAAGAAAATTTGCTCATAAAAACTCATCTTGATCTTTTATTTGAAAACATCCATTTCAAAGCATATCAGTTTAAATTATGAATTTACTAACTTGAGAGAACCTCTGTTTCTAAACATAAAGTGATTTGTACGTTTTCTCTTATGGGGAGGAAAAGAGGGAGATTACAGTCTAAAAAACAATAAATGTGTGGCAGTTGAATCAATAAAGATATGTAGGGACAAATCTAAAATGAAAAATGATAACTATCTTAATTCGGTCTTATTTAATGAGTAATTTCAAGTTCCATAGATTTTATTGTGCTGTCTTTATTATATAACTGGTTAAACTTGGAATCTGTATGTTTAGGGTGAAAYGCTAGTGTTATGTTACAAAATCATGATCATAACTGTGACTAAATGAAATTCAACACTGAAAATTGTTGGTGGTTTGTTTCTTTCCCCTCTGTAGATTTCCATTCTGATCAGAGGACCATTCAAAATGGCTGATATAACTAAGGCAGAAGAACAACAAGTAGAGAAGAGTTTGGATAAAGAAGTGGAGAAAACACCTAATACTTTGGATGAAGAAGTGGAGAAAACACCTCATACTTCAGAGTCAGATTCAGGTCTCGGGTGTGAAGGCAATAGCTCCGCTTCAGGTACAGAGCAGTCTACTGAAAATGAAAAACAAGTTGATAGTGGTGATCAGGATGGCAGAGCAAAGAGGAAGAATTTAGATTCTGAAGATGAACCTTCTAAGAAAGTAGTGAGTATCATTTATTTTGAGCCATTTTCAAATCCTTGTTTCAATGCCTCTGCTCAAAAAAAGATTGAAAATATTTATGCTATATGTGAGCCAGTACAAAACACCAAGTATTGAAATGTTTCCTAGGGAAGTAACGGGTGCACAAATGATGTTGGCTTCAGAGAGGAAAAACAGGGYTGATAATTAGAATGATAATCTCAGCACATACTTAGTCTAATTCTAAGGCTGTTCCATCATCCACGTGGTAGAAATTTAGTAGTGTAGTGTAGGGTTTACGGGCATTAGTCTAAGTCCCATACCTTGAACTCAGATCTCATATATGTTGTTGTGTGTTAGCATAGTTACCTGTGCTTGGGAAGTTTTTCYATAAAGTAATTTTGTCCTTTCATTTCTCCAGTAAGGTATAGTATGGTTTACAAAACTCTACAGACTGCATCCTCTGTGTTATAATTTCAGTATGATTTGTTGGCAAAGGGAAGTAGTGAAAGATTTATGGGGTTTTTAAATATTTTAAGACTACAAAAGTAGCAGAAAATATATGTCCTTTTATATGTCCACCTGGGAGGGTGAAAAGGATAATGCTTTACATGATGTTGTCCTTTATTGTCTAATTTATCCTTTTGGGCTATTATGTATAATTTGAAAATGTGTGACCTAATGCTTTGTTTCTCTGCCTAGAATTTTCCCAGGATGTCAATTTAGTGCTTAGCAGTTTGGCAAAATAAAGGACGCCCTTTGTTGTGGCAGAAACATTTTTAACCCTTTCATCTTTTTAATTAGATGGGATAAGGCTTAAATGAACCAGAACCACATGGGGTTTGTGTAGCCTAAGGGTGTAGAGAGGTGATTGAACGTAGCTACCAGCATTTAGATGTTGCTGATGGCTGTTTGCAGCTGAGATGTTAATGGTTTGTATGAGTATGACCCCCACACCCTCTGAGTCAGCTGTTCTAGCTTCTGTCAACTTCAGTGGGCATTCAKGGAGCCATCTGTGCTTACTCTGAAAAAAAATAGAACTGGTCTAAATATTTGTTAGTATCAGTCAGCCCAGTGTGGCAATAAACAGATAATGGCATTATGGAGATTTCAGACAAGAAAGTCAGTGTTCATTCTGAASGTTACCAAAAGTATATGAAACACTGAAGAATTCACATGTTATTTTAGTCAGCCAGACCTTCTCTTTCCTTGAGGAGCTGCAGTTTGAATAGTAAGATGYTGGGATATTGACTTYTGTWATGAGCTGTTGGGAATGCTTTTAATGGCTTAATTCAGGTTTGTATTGTTATTTCAAATGCTTTTGTACCTCCCAGAATTGATGTTGGTTGTCTSTGTTCTGTTACTTTGGATTTTATTWRTAATTTATTTTCACATCATGTATATAGTTGAAGATTATTGTCAAGTTGAAGAGATGTTGGGAGAATAATATCTGGATGTAGACTGTGTTACATGGGACAGAAATGTCTTAYAATATTTAAAGCTAAGGCTGGACAGAAATCTCTTGGAGTTATTTTGAATTAAGGCTCAATCAGAGACATTTCTACAGCTAACTTGTGAGCATTACTTGGRATTTGTTGTCAAATGATTCTTCTCATTCCTTTACCATGGTCTGTTTAAAGCTCTGGCAGTGGGGTCATCCGCTTGGGTGTTTATGTGACATCAGTTGGCATTTTGGTTAAAGTGGCAGTTTATACAMTTCTGTCAGATGAAAACACTGAATTTCTGAAACAAGCTCTTTGAAGAGGCTTAAAGTTCCTTGGGAAGGAACATCCTCTTCTTCWGTCCCAGGCTTAAGAGGAATGAAACATGTTCTTTGAGAGTGGTGAGAGCATTAGAGAACTGAAAGGTAAGTTTTTTTGTGAAGAAAAGATGCTGGGCAATATCCATTCTCCAGCAATTGCTTGAATCAACTAAAAAGGGGATTAAATTTGTGAGTGTTGCTGTGCTAATTGAAATACTGACACCAGTACCAGGACAGATAGGGGAAATATCTTTATAATGATGGTGCTTTTCGTAGTATTGCTTGTTTGCTTTCTTAAATCCTTGAAGTGTATGTCTTTTGATTAATTGAAAAAGTCGTAACAAGAATTCACTGCTTGAGCCTGTTCCTTTCATTGTTTCTGCAGCATGTGATTGGCCACGGGCAAGCWGTAGCTGCACATTATAATGAACTTCAAGAAGTTGGATTGGAAAAACGTAGCCAGTCTCGCATATTCTACCTCCGAAACTTTAATAATTGGACAAAGAGTGTCCTCATTGGTAAGATTYCTTAATTGAATCCTTAGTGTGATGAAAATATAACTCATTTTTGTATCAAAATCTAATTTCTCCTGTTTTCTGATGTTAAGAATGACACTTTGTCTCATAATACCTAGTAAGTTTTCCAGTTGCAATAAAATGTCTATTTTTAATTTGAATCTCTGTGATACTACTTTGTATTGTTGGAGTGCCTAGTTGTATGCTTAAGTTTTAAAAATCAGCTGACTTGAAAAATTCGTACTGGAAACTGTTCTTCGTGACTTTTTTAAAGAGAAAAGTACAGCTGTAAATAAGAAAGAATCTTAGGTGTTCTTAGGTTTAAACAAGAGCAGCTCAATCTATCTCAATTATTTCTTAGGCATTTTCCCAAAGGAATCTGTGCTCAGATCCTGATTAAGCAATTCTGCAGGAGGCTTATAAATACTTTCTGTATTAGCCATAGTCAATGATTTAAAAGATGGAAAGCTAAAGGAGGTAGTTCTTTAAGGAGCAGCAGGTTTTTATTAAAAGGCAAAGTCTTGTGTTCCACAAATTAAATCCAAAGTGAGGAAGCAAAATCATCAGATGTCTGCCAACAAAGAAAAGAATCAACAGCACAGCACCACAGGTTCATGAAGAGGGATCTGTGCCAGGAGATGTTGGCACCATTTGTCTTATCATGCTGCTTTTTGTTGTGTTGTATCAGAGCATTTAGAAGCAATATTTAGATTTCTATAAAGCTGTTCCTGAAGGCTGTGTTGAAGCCTTTCTGTCATAAAGAATTTCAGCAATGTGGCTTTATAGCAGTTGTATCAAAACATATTTCATGTCTCCTACTGTGAAGAAAAGTTGCTAGTATGCTGAAATGTTTTACATAATATGCCAACATCAGTCAGAGCAGAGAGAATGTAGACAGGGTGGAGAGAGAGAAAAAAAAAGTAACTGGTGAATGTAGGGTAGAAAGACAGCAAATGAGTAGCTACTATTATTGCAAGGCCTGGGGGAGTGAGTGGAAAACATTATGCGTTTTTGTAATGTGACCTGGAGGAGATGTTGTGGCTGGTGCATCTAATTGGCTTTTACTCTTCTGCAAAAGGCTTTCCCATACTTTCAAATAACGTCTACCTTCATTATAATGGTAATGAAAGGAAACCCTGTTTCCTTCCTCATGTACAGGGTGGTTGKTTAGCCATGTGCAGTTTTACCTTAGCCAGGGAAACAGTTCAGAGCTTCAGTCAACTTACATGCAGAGCACATTAAGTACAGAAAATAATAATCTTCTCCATAGYTTTAA
Organism: Malurus melanocephalus; assembly: GCF_030028575.1. Lineage (NCBI taxonomy): Eukaryota > Metazoa > Chordata > Aves > Passeriformes > Maluridae > Malurus > Malurus melanocephalus. The sequence continues at coordinate 153,080 of NW_026624071.1, read as the reverse complement.
AAGTTTGGGGTTATTTTCATCATTTTAAAAAAATAGATTGAAGTCTGAACACTAAGAAGATTTAGAGGCAAACTAAAGTCTGAGTTGTTTTAAAATTCTCAAAACCTTTTTGTTCTTTAGGCTTTTATGTACAATACAAGTGAAATGCAGAGATGTTTATATATGCTTGCTTTTTTAAAATTTTTCTAGGTGAATTTATAGACCGGGTACGACAGAAAAAGAGTGATATAACTGTTTTGGATCTAGGATGTGGCAAAGGTGGTGACTTGCTGAAATGGAAGAAAGGCAGAATTAAAAAACTCGTCTGTACTGGTAAGAAGACATGATAACTTTTTCTGGAAAGTACATCAGTTCTTTATGGGAAACTAAGTACATCTACAGTATTTTTTTTTTATCAAAGAATGTAATGAACACCTTTTGTGCAATAGGTTTTATTTTGTCTTTTAACCTGAAGATATTATTTGATTGCCAGCAAAAAGTATAAGAATCATTGGTTTTCTGTGTATTTAGCTTTCAGTTCAGCTCCTAARTAAAAACTGGTATCACTAAAGAAAAACGCCATTGCCACAGATTGCCTTAGGCAAAAGTGGCCCTGGGGAAAAGAATGACGTTTTGTATTTTATGTCTTTTCTAAAACAGCTAGGATCTTGTAGTATTTTTGATTATTCTGAAAACGCGTACAGAAGAGTTGCATTTAAAAGACTGAATAAAACCCCTGATGCTGTGACAAAAAATGGTCTCAGGTGTTATAATTGACTAAAGATTTTCAGACTTAGTAAGGGGAAGAGCTGAAAGCTGATTAAAAAAAAATCTTGTTCAAATAATTGGCTTAGAATTTGGGAGGGAGATTCTATCTTGCCTTTTTTCAAAAAGTATTTTAAGAATAAGCAGTGGAAGTATTGCTTAATTCCAAATTTAATTAGATACTAAAATTCCCTAAAATTCTTTCAGTGGGAAATATTTTAGATACTGTACGTATTACTTTTCTTTCTTGCATTGTTAATGGGTAGTATTCAAATATAGTTAATTCATTTACTTCCAAAGTTCCTCGTAAATTTATTGCATAATGTCCGAAACGTGATGAGAGAAGGAAGCAGTCTTAGAGTTTAAAAAAATTCCYATGTTGTAACATATCAGAAATAATTGCATTTCAACATGTTTTGTATTTTTAAGACTATTAAGAGTCACAGGGAGCTGAGCTGTTTTAATGTAAATGAAGACCAGTTTTTTAACTTGCCATATTGTACCATCTGTGTTCCAGTAATCATTCCAGTTTTCTTGTCTGGGGAGCAGTTTACACACTTTTAAAAACTTAAATATTTTTATTTTTATTATCTTTCCTTATGTAGACATTGCTGACATTTCTGTGCAACAATGCAAGCACCGCTATGAAGAAATGAAATCTCGATGTCGGTATAATGAACATATTTTTGATGCAGAATTCATACAAGCAGATAGTACCAAGGTACACTTCTTATGCTGTATAATATTTTTGAGATTTAACATTCTTTTGTTAAGCAAGTKTAGGAGGTTGATAGAAGTGCTGTAATATTTTGGGTAAATGTATTTTTAAGGTCAGATTATTGTACTGCCAGAATCATTATCTGTAGGGGTTACTGGAAGGTACTGGTTAAGATGTGCTTAGATGCATTTTGCTGCTGTTGTTTACTGCAACATTCCTGAAGCCTGAATGTGTTTTCCAGGTAATAAATCTCGTACTTTCAGTGTCTTTTACTTGACAAGGGAAATGGAATGACTTTTTACCGTTGGAGTTATGTGAGACAGTATGGGATGTTGGAAACTATCTTGGCAAATCCTGGAACAAATGAGAGACCTTTTCTAATTTGACTTGTGTGCTTTACTTACAATTTTTTCTTTCTAGTGGCATTTTGTTTACTATAATATAAGCCTTTAAAACTTGGGAGTTAGACCAGGTTTCTTGGACTGTCTGGAGGCAGTGGTGAATGCGTGGCTGAGGCTTAGGAAACAGTCTTGTAACCAGAGCTGCTTTTGCTTCTTAGAAGTGCAGGCTGAGAGTGCCCAGCTGGAGGCTGAGAGACAGAACTTACCTGGTTGCAGTGTGTCTGTGGAAAAGCTGAACCTGTTCTCAGCCTTGCATGAGGGGTTGTTTGCTTGAATTCTTGGTTGCCTTTCCTTCTTCTGAGAAATAGTCTGTTGCAGGTTTATGTCATCTCTCTTGACTCAAGTGTACAGTCGGGCTTGCCAGGAAAGAAAGGGATATTTTCATGTTGCTATTACATCTCACTCTTAGAAGTATATGCTTTTTCTGTTGCATGCTTTCTTCTGTTTGTCCTTGCACACAAAAGTTAATTTTCCTGGCTTTGGATCTCTGTCATGAATGTTGTCTATCTTGCAAAATCTGATTCTCACAGTTTGTTCAATTCTCTCCACCTCTGTTTCTCACTTTCCTGTGTCTTTCTCTATACCTGCTAAGTACAGGGTCAAAGCAAGTTTTAACCTGACAAAATTCAAGGACTCCGAGTTCTTCAGATTTTAGTTACTTGGTCTGGAATGGGGAGGAGTACATTGGTGATAAACATGGGTGAGAATACAAATWCAACTCATTGGGCCGGGCAAACTACCATATTTAAAACAATCCCTTCTCCTCTCAAGTACATGTTTAATGGTTCAATTCTCATTACTTAGAGATTTAGTAAACTGATAAAAGTATTTTTTTTCCAGCTAAATGGTGGCCAGTTGTAACCCCCCAACATTATTCTGGAAACCATAAGTTAACTAACCTTGGATTTTGGTCTTTCAGGTGTAGCAATGTTACTTGATGACATGAAAAGAATTTGAGGACATTATGACTTTGAAATGTTTGTGTATTCTTGTTGTTTCCAAATGTTGTGTTTGGTTTTCTATGTAGGAGAGAACTTTTTCTTACTTTCTTACCTTTTTCATCTTGTCTTTGTTTATGTTGTTGAGGAACGGACCTGAAACGAGAAACTTCAGAGAATTCAAAGTGTTATGGAAATAGTGCATTTGTTAGAAGATATAAGTGAATCACGTTTGTTTCTGTAGCTTTTGTTTCTTTTTTATGTTTGCAGGATCTCTTGTCTTCCAAGTACAGTGATCCARATATGCGCTTTGACATTTGCAGCTGTCAATTTGTTTACCACTATTCATTTGAGACGTATGAGCAGGCTGACATGATGCTTAAAAATGCTTGTGGGAACCTCTCTCCTGGAGGTTATTTCATTGGCACAACTCCAAATAGCTTTGAACTTGTGTAAGTACTTTTAATGTTTTATTAGTCTTCCAAAATACTTGTTAAGTGATTGTTAGGTATTGTTAAGTGATAGTTGTTCTTGCAGTACTCCAATATATTTGTACAAACAAAAGCAAGTTTTTTGCAACACTTTTGGTTTATAGTAAAAAAAAAAAATCTCATTTATGAACTTGACTCAAACAGGTAAATCAATATTAGCCCTCGTCTCTTCTCCCATGGCTCTTCTAGTATAGATTATAGGTCTTCATATACTTCAATTTAAATTCACAATTTAAATAGTGGCAAAAGGGCCACAGCCTTGGGAAAAACTGGTTTTGTGGTGCATGTGTCTGGGCTAAAGGTTCATCTTTTAGGTCCATTTAATCCTTGGTATGTTGTACAGGAATGATAAACTGTTAAAACCCAGCATGCTGCTTCATTTCATTGTTTCATTAYCTTTTTAGATAAGGGAGGTGGGAAACTAGAGAGGTCACTGAAAACTCTAATACTGGGAGAAATACTTTCAGGCCTCTATGTGTGTTTTCTCTGTGTTAAATACTGGTTAATAAATGTTTGTTTATGTCTCATTTTATAGAAAGAGGCTTGAAGCTTCAGAAACAAATTCCTTTGGGAATGACGTATACAACGTAAAATTTGAAAAGAAGGGAGACTATCCCTTATTTGGCTGCAAGTATGATTTTCACTTGGAAGAAGTGGTTGATGTCCCTGAGTTTTTGGTTTACTTTCCATTGTTGGAAGAGTAAGTTAAGTTTTGAATTCATTATACAGTAAAAGCTGTGAAAGATATTAAGCATTTGTTTTGTCTATGTGTCATTGCTTAATACTTGCAGAAAATTATATTTTGGCTTTATTATATTTTTCAGTTCTTAATTTTTTGCTGTTTCAAATGGAGAAGTTTCTTGCATTTCCATCCACAGCTGTAATCTCCCCRTTGCACTCATTTGATGGTGGTTTTGGTCAGAAGCTGTGACCATGTCTCACAAGAGTACATCTGTATCTGATATGCTGGATCTGTTAGCAAGTTTTTAGTACTGTCAGCTTTCTTTTCTTTAATCATAACTTTTTGATGGGTTTCTTTCTAATTTGTTTTAGTTTTCAGCAGGCTTTCTTGTGTATCTTCTTCATTATAGTGCCTCTTTCCTTGGCTTTTCCAAGTTTCTTTAGATGTTGATAGGATTTTTGCTATATCTAGTTTTTTTTCTTCCTCTAAATGATCTTCATCTRTAAGCATACATTTTACTGTTATCTCTATGTGACCTCAGATTTGTCGTTCCCAGCTGTATCCTGAGGTACAGACAAATATTTCCCAACGTACTGTTTTTTTCCCTGCTATTCAAGTTCAGTATGGTTGAACAGTATTAAGCTTTCCCTTCAAGCCTGTTCAAGAACTTCATTTGTAATTATCTATGAAAAGTAATGGCTCTGTCACTGACAGCTGTAGCTTCAGTGTTCCATATCCACAGTGGCTACATATAATTGAGATTTAAGGCACTAAATACAATAGAAAGAAGTTCTCTATTTATAATATCTGCTATGACAGATACTGCAAGGAAAAGGGTGTAGTCTGTCTGGAAGTTCACATGGAACTTATGTGTTTTGGGAGAAGGGACATTTTTTTATTAAAATGTTTGCAAGTTACTTCCAGGTAGGTTTTTGTTGTCCTAATTTAAAAAAAAAACAATTACAGTTTGTGGTGTTACTGCAACTTTTTTCATCTAAATGTCTTTACTAAGGAAAAAAAAATCTAAAAAAAGTGTAATCCAAGTGAATACCAGAAGATGTCACTGCGGTTTATAATTGTTCCTTTGAACATAAAGCTATGATGATTTTGGGGCTTCCCTAATTAAGCTTATTATTTTTACAGGATGGCAAAGAAGCATGGTATGAAATTAGTCTACAAAATGACATTTCGGGAATTCTATGAAGAAAAAATCAAGAAYGATGAGCATAAAATGCTCTTAAGGAGAATGCAGGCCTTGGAGGTAAATTTGAATTTGACTTATTTGATTTTAATAGCATTTTGCCATTTGTTAATTATGTGTGCAATAATTGAAATTCCCACTGTGAACATTTTGCAGTAAATTAAGGGCTACCAGTAGAAAATATTTAGTTTCTGGGSCTGACAGTGTGACTCTGTTGTGTTAACCTTGACTGACTGCCAGACACCCTTCTTGTTCCCTCTTCCCAACAGGATGGGGGGAAAAAAGAAAAAAACTTGTGGGTCAAGGTGAAATCAAGGAGATCGCTTAGCAATTACTGTCACAGACAAAACAGTGAACTTGGAGAAGGTTAATTTGATTTATTGTAAAAAAAACAAAAAAACCCCATAGTAGAACGATGAGGAACACAGACAAATATAAAAACACCTTTGTCCCACCCACTGCTTGTACCCAGGCTCAGCTTCACTCGTTCACTGACTTTTCCACCTCCTCTCCCTGCCTTGCAATGCAGGAAAATGGGGGTTATGGTCAGTCTGATAACAGTTTGTCTCTGCCTCTCCTTCCTTTTCACACTCTTCCCTTGGTCCAGCATGGGTCCTTGCAATGGGATATAGTCCTCAGAAACCAATCTGGCATACATTCTCTCTGTGGGGTACAGTCCTTCAGCAGCAGACTACTCAGCATGAGCTGGTTCCTTATGGGAGTGCAGCTACTGCTGKAAAATCTGCTTTGATTGGGTTCCCTGCCATGGAGCAAAACGATGCTATAAAGGAGAGACCAAAATTTAAAATCCTCTTCAGAATTACTGACCTCTGTTCTGGACTGTTTTGCAACAAACCCTTTACTGACGTGGTTAATGTATCTCACTAGTCAATGTTTTTTTTTTTCTTTCTATGTTCTCCAGCCATATTCTACCTCTGGTGATTCCAGGCTTGTTTCTGATAAACCTGATGATTATGAGCATGCAAAAGAGTTTATCAAAGATGGCAAAGCAAAGTTACCACTGGTAAGTTCCTTCATACTTCACTAGAGCAAATGGTGTCCTAAAATTSAGGCTCTGATCTTTTAAACTCTGGTGCCTTCTTCATTTCAAMTGCAGTGAAATTTGTATGATTGTCTCATTGCATGTGGAAAGTTGTAGAGCTGCAGGGCTGAGGGGCTTACATAGTCTATATCCCATACTAGAAACAATCAAATTTATTTAATTTGGTGGCTATTAAGAAATCTGTAATAATGTAGAAGGGAAAGGATATTTTTTCTGTCTTACTGGACAGCTGTTCTTTTTAACTGTTCTTAATTTGAAGAATCTTCCTATGTTTCGGGGTCTTCACACTACTGATTTAAAGTTTTAGCTCCAATCCTTTGATGGGAGAGTTCAAAACTTTCTTCATAACACTATACATGTGAATTAATTCTTTTCATTATCATCAGTACAGCATRAGGGTGATCCACTTCAAGTTTTTCTTTTGTTTTTTTAAATCATTGATTTATCTACTGTTCGCGTTCTGAATTCTTGAAGATGTAGTCCTTTTACTGTMTATATAAAAATCCTACATCAAGAGGGAAAAGAAACCTCCTCTCCACTTTGAAATTAAAAAAAAAAAAATAGAATGAAAAGTACTTGTTTTAAGAAATAGGCTTAAGAACATGATAATGACCAAGTCAGACCAAGGATCTCTATTGTCAAGTGCTGTTTTAAAAGATGAACCATTTGGTCAGGTTTGATCAGTGGGTAGCATATGAATTAATTCATGGCCCCCCTGAGGACTTCTTGGAAGGGGCTGGAGTGGCAGAGCAAAAAAATTAGCTTCTTGTTCCCTTATGTTTCTTAATTGGTGGGTAAATGGCAGCAACTTTTTACTTGTGGACTTGGCCTGCTTTTATTTGATCAGCTGAGCTGGGAGTTTCCTAGACTGGAAGGCAGACTGTTTTTCCAGAATGRGTGAGTCAGGTTGAGAGTTAATTTCTTGCAAATAGTTACACTGATGTGTGCTAATGGTCTGAGGCATGTTCTGCACCAGCAGATTGTCAGCCCATTTTCCTGTACTTATTTAGGTGTGTTCCATTATCTGGGGCCTTCCAACTCCCTACTATTATAGTTAGCAGAGTTACAAGTATCTGTGGTCTACAATGATGCTCTTCTTGCCCCTAAATAGCCAATCAGTGTGGGGGTTAGAAGTTGGTCACTGAAAGGCTGATTATCCTGAGTTAACAGTGCTTTATTGTTTCCTTTTTTGGTTGAAACTGGTGTTTTTTGTCTCCTTCTAGGGAACATTGAGTAAATCTGAGTGGGAAGCAACAAGTAAGTAATGGTTTTGAAAAGAGTATTTACTGAATTACTGCTTTGAAAAGTATGTAAAATGRCCTGTTAGATGTGTAAGAAAATCCAAATTTTAAATATGGTAAGAAGTTGTTACTTGTGTGATTCAGATGTGTCTCTATAGATTATGTAGTGTGCACATCTCAAGAAATTTGGAGAGAAAKGTGTAAGTGCAGCCAACTTGCATTTTTGCAGGCCATTTTGCTGATTGTTTTAGTAGTTTAAAAACAAACAAAAATGCTGTTTACTTCACATGTCAGAAGAATCTTCACTCTGCTTTCTTTAAAWTATTACCTAATTTTTGARCGTATGAATTATAAGRTAGACATCAATTCCAGCAATGTAGRAGTATTATCAGAATTATCTATTTGAGAGGGGCWTTTTATATCTTTAAAAGTCCAACGATTACTTTGTTTCCTAAGTAGTTTCTTTTTCCAGAAAGGTTTGGAGTACAGACCTTCTGATAAGCACAGGAACTTTTCATTGTTTCTGAGGAATATCTGATGGGCTTATCTTGGAAGATTTGCAAGTAGCTATGGCACCTCATTCATTAACATAAAAGTTGAATTCAAGTGGAAATCCATAAATGTTTAATTAGACCCATGATCTTGCCCTAACTGGTTTAACATATCTGTCTGGAGCTTAGGAGCATCTGACAAAGATAGCATTGATGATGTGCCAACTACGAGTTTTCCAAGGGTGCTAGTGTAGACTGCATGGGTATCTATTAATAGAATCATACTGTTCTGGACTTGAAAAAATGCTGTAATTTCTTCTTAGTCTGTCAAAATTTAAAAGAGCGAAATTGATAATATGTGTCACAAATTCATTCACTTTTTAATTGAAAATGTAGTTAATAATTTCAACCCTGATTGTCCATTACWGCATGTATGAAGGGGCCTTTAAACTTAACCTGCATATGATTTTTYATGTGCTAGTGAATGTTCATTTTGTATAGAATGGCACATTTATTTATGAATTTCATTCATATTTCTGACCTCTACTGTGAAAACATGTAAAATATGCTGGAGTGGARTGTAGAGTTACTCACTGGAAAACAGTAAGATCTTTTGTAATTTCAGTAATTTGCYAACTGGTTGTTTGGTTATAATATCAACCTGGTTACATTTTGAAAACTTAATTGAGTCAGCAAGAGAGCTGGAACTTCAAAAACTTCTGTTTTCTCTTTTAGGTATTTACTTGGTGTTTGCATTTGAGAAGCAACTGTGAAACTTCRCATACTGGATGCAGCTAGAAGAGATCATGTCCATGTGCAAACTGGAATGRTCAGAAATCCATTGTGGCAACTATTTTTTTATTTTTTATTTTTTAATTATCAGATGTGTGCAGGACACTACCAAAAACTAGAGCAAGCTCGTGATTCAGAGTTACATTGCCTGTCTGTGACAGATGGACTTGCGTGTGTATATTTAAGAAAGATTCTGAACCAATCTTTTTAAGCATTTGTAAGCAATCTGCATGCTCTCAAAACCTGTGTTTGAACTGACACAACTTYATGTTAGAAACAAATGTTTTGTTAGTAGAAGTATGTTTGTGATTGCAAGCCTGATCCTGCACTTCCTGAAGTTGATGGAAGAATGGCTGTCGACTTTGATAATGCAGAATGAGGGCCTAAATACTGTTCTGCAGAACTCACTTAATTAATTATTAGATCTATTCAGACATAGAGGGTATGTCTACATTGCATGCAGAGCAAAAAATACCTGAGTCAGTTTGAGAACCTCTGTGCTATGCTCAAGCCTGCAGTGTAAATCTACCTTAGTGGTCTTCATACCATAATTTACATGGTAAAATCTCACAGTATTCTTGTTTTTCCTGCTTGCTGATATGTAGTGTCACTTCATGATGCTTTCCAGATTAAATGAGTTTGTTCTGTACAAAACTGCTCTGAAAGTACTCAATTTCTAATGTTTTAAATCTCTGCTTTGTTTTCCAAGTATGGTTATACGGTAATCAGTAACAGCTGCTTCACATAGATTACTGAACATTTTTTATTGTATTAAAGACTATCCTGACTTTTCAATAGTTTTAGTGTTTCTTGAAACTTATTAGACAGATCTTAGGATGCCTTTCTTTCTCATTTCATAAAATTCCAAATTGGCTCAGTGACAGGATGAGCTGTTGGTGGTGATGGGGACCTCAATGCAGTCCTTAAGGCTAAAAAAATGGTCACGTCATGGATCGTGAGCCAAAAGGGGAGCCTGTGTAACATTTGAGGATACCAGCAGTTCCCTTGGGAAGGGAAGGCTGTGCATATCCATACACTCCCTTGTACCTATGGGCAACAATCCCCAAATTAGAGCCGAATATTTTGGGAATGTAATCAAATGATACCAGTAGGCAGTACTGTGCCTARCTATCATCATAACTGCTTGTTAGTATCTTAGAGCTGGCTTAGGGATTTCTGGGAGTGTKTGCTCAACTTTCCACGTGCTTATAGCTACCCATTACTGAGAAGGCCTGAATACTTCATGTTTTTTCTCTCCATTCTTGGGCTAACTGTAGCTAATGGCTGCTGTTGGCTAATAGAGTTTACGTAGAGATTAAATKATGATGGTACATGAGTATTTTGAAAAGTTGTAGTAAACCTAGAAGAGAACATTTCTGTTAAATGTTCAAATTATGAGTTTGTAGTTGTATTGCTTTCCCCCTGTAATTAGGTCATACTCTTTCCTCCATGACTCCCATTGTTTTTTATTGTCTAGAACACCTGTAACCTTCACCGAYGCAGTGGAATCTGTCAGTTCTGCTGCTGAAATTAAGAAAACAAGATATTCTTATCTTCTAGAATTAGTACTCATGAAACTAGCTAAAAATGATGACACTTTAGAAATGCTGAAATGTTTCTTTTAAATTTGTGTGCATCAAAGCTARTTTTGTTAGATTTCTTGGAAATATGTATTTCATTTCATTTGGAAATACATTGTTATGCTATTTTTGGAAGAAATAAATATAATAAAAAGAGGGAAATACGGTGCAGTGTCTTTCCTCTTTTAAGTTAATCTTTACATACCAAACACATAATCACATATTGGTTGAGTTTGGAAGGGGCCTCTGGACATCATTTGGTCCAACCCCCATCCCTGCCCAAGCATTTTCACCCAGGGCTGGTTGCCCAGGATCATGTCCAGACAGCTTTTTGAACAGCTCCAATGGTGGGGACTCCACAGCCTTGTTGCCTTATGGCTGATTTTAAAATTATGGGGCAAAAACAGTTAAGGGATAGAAGGGCTTTACCTCGGTATTTTAGTAGGTGGAAAATGCACCCTGTGTGTGACATGTATACAATTGTATAGACTTCACAAATTATTTTATCTATCTAGAATTCCCCAATAAGAAACTTAACAAAGTAATGTCCCCCCATTCTAAAGAATCCCCCCAGATGAGGCTAGAGSTCAGTTTACACAATATGTTTTAGAGAGAAGGCTTCAACCAAGGTTGATGCCTTGAGTTTGGGATAACATTGGGCTCACCAGCTTCCTACTGAGGATGTTTGGTCTTCTGCCTAGCAGAACTCCAAAACTAAGTTAGAGTACCAGGCTACAAGAATTACAAGCACATAGGCTAAATGTACAGAAAATCTAAAAGGGTATATAAAATATATAAAAGGCTATATAAAAAGGCAAAAAATCATCAGGCATCAGCCTCATTGGGCAGCCTGTGCCTGTGCTTGGTCACTCTTACAGTAGAAATTTCCTGATGTTCAGAGGGAACCTCCTGTTTCAGTGCGTATCCATTGCCTCTGGCCCTGTTGCTGGGCACACAGAAAACCTGGTCCCATCTTTGAATGCTCCCTTTGGGTATTTGTATGCACTGAGCATTCCCCKTGTTCTGTCACCACACACCCTTGTAGAAAAGTCCTTCTCCATGTTCCTTGTAGGCTCCCTTTGGGTACTGGAAGGCTGCTCTAAGGTCACACCGAAGCCTGTTTTCCAGGCTGAACAATCCCGATTCTCTCAGACTTTCCTCATGTGAGAGCTGCTCCACCCTGTGATGATCTTTGTGGCCTCCTCTGGACTTACTCCTACAGCTCAGTATCTTTCCTGTTCTGGGACCCCAGAGCTGATGCAGCCCTGCAGGTGGGATTTCACCAGAGCCGAGCAGAAGGATAGAATCCTCACYCTGCTGGTCACACTGTTTTGGACGCAGCCCAGGACACRGTTRGCTTTCTGGGCTGCAAGCACACATTGACAGCTCATGTCCAGCCCCTCATCTGGCAGAATCCCCGAGTCCTTGGCAGGGCTGCTCTTGKTCTGTTCATCCCTCAGTCTGTATTGACACTGGGGGTTGTCCTGACCCAGGTGCAGGATCTTGCACTGGGTCTTGAACTTCAGGAGATTCTCATGGGTCCACTTCTCAAGCTTGTCCAGGTTTGTCTGGATGGCATCCCAYCCTTCAGGTGTGTGGCAAATCTTACAYATTCTCCTGTTACAACACTTGAATAGTTTAATTTACATAATGAACATCTCAGTCCTTTGACTATGAGTGTTTGCCTTTTGAGTCATAGTCTATTTAATGAAGCACTCTCTTGGATAATATCTATTTTTATGAAAAAGTAATTATATGTTGTATACTAATTGCTAAACTGTTTTTAAAGACTTTGAAAACCGTTAATTTCRGGAGCATTAGGCTGGAGAGCAACAAGTTAAAAACATCTGCARGCTAATGAAGGGGCTAATAATAAATCCACTCTTGCAATCCACTTATTGCCAAAGTAATAATGCTTCTGTAGGAAACAGGATCTAATATTAAGCAAGAGTAACAGTAACCTTGTAATCTCAGTCCCTGRTGCTCCTTGTATGCCACAAATTAGAACCTCTGTTTCTATGGAAGTGAGGAAATGGACATCTATATTACATGTGAATGCAAATAAGCATCCTGATTTTTCAGAAGTTTGAAGTACAAAAATCAAGTCACTTAAGTGCCAAAAGACATGAAGACAAGTGTTTGAGGTTGAAATTGAAAGAAAAAAAGTCTGAAATCTTGTGCTGATGACATTATGAATGCTGTGTACCAAACCAACAACTGTCACTATAGTTTATTTTTTTGCAGCTTCATTTTACATGGATATACTAGTACTAGTGAAATGGCTTTCCCTTAACCTCCCTKACAGCATATCCCATTGTAAATTTGYGTACTGCCTTGAATGTTTCTGTTACTTAGAGAACAGGTCAGGCAGAACAAARTTAATTTCATCAATTAGGTTTTGCTAAGTTAAAGGTTTTCCAATGTCATCTTAATGCAAGCTGTCATCCTTTCTTCATTTCATTAAAGCTGGTTCTCAGCATTGCTACCTTTTTATTTGGGTTAATGTGTCTCCCAGCAACTGAGGTCCATTTGCAGGATAAGGGTTTGAACATTCAAGGTCTGACTGATCTGTGCTGTTCATGATGAAGGCTGAGGAAAGGATATATTTTTGGTTCATATGCCACATTATTTCAATGGACAGTTTCATAAGGGTTGGGCTCTGCATCTCACAGTGTTGTGTGAATTCACTGAAGCTGTGTTTCTGACAGTCTGCTTTAATCACTAACTGTGATTAAACTGAAATTTTGCTTAGCAATGGCAGGAACATCACCATTTAATGGGATCATGGGATTTTAAGTAACTATGTTCATATTACTGAAGTAACACTTTCTCACTTGGCTCTTCTTAACTTTTGTCTTTTTTATAGTCTCAGCATAAAACAACTCAGCTGGTGACTTACTAGCTCCCAAGTAACAGCTTCCTTCTCAGTTTGCACTCACTTCTAACTGGGCAGTGATGGAATTGTTCTGACTTAAGACACAAGACTAGTCTTTGTAGGTTTCAAATTACAGAAAACTGCAAGAAACAAYAAACATAAAGAAAGCCTTGGTTTATATATATAAAATACAGCTTTTAAGTCTCTAAATTTATAGTCCAAGGAAAMTTCTCTGTGGAGCAGTAATTTTCTGGTAGCAGAATTATTCTGAATTCTTTGGTTCAAGTAGTCCTTTTCTTTCTTTAGTTCACTTCGACACCTGCAGTGAACATCTCTGCAACAGACAGCTGGAACTGAAGCCTGCTTCTTTATGAAAGAGCTGTGAGCTGAACAAATAACAATAATTACAGGGTTGGAAATTGTTGGCTTCCTTGTATAATTTATAAAAGATTTAATTAGGTATTTCTTCAGCTGGAAGCAAAATCACTGCTTCCTCTWAACAACAGCCTCATGGAAGAAATGGGGTGCTGTATGAGTGTGTAGGGCACCCTGCACTCAGTATAATGGTGTATGGTTGGATCCCGTAGGATCCAGGCTGGCTGCTGAAAGTCTGAGCCCACGGGAGGCTTCTAAGCAAAACCACAGAACCSCAACTGTGATAATCAAGGGGCTGATTACACAGTTTGTCTAATCCCCTTTTAAGGTAAAGTTTATAAAAAATATAGCACAAATTGAGAAGATGGTTGWAACAGGCCCCAAACACATACCTCTCAATGATGAAATTAAATATGCTTTTTTTGCTTGGGGGTTGTATCACTAGCTTGACGTGTGGTAGCACTTGCATGTTTGGTGCTGTACAGACAGGTAGAAGAATGGATTATCCTCTGAAGACCARTTTTTAAATCAGAAGATGTTCTTTTTATGTTGCACTACATGGACGGACATTGCCTTCACTAGCACTATGATTTTGTGCCTGAATAAAGATGAATTTATGTTTTATTTTAATTCTGTAAGAATATTTTGGCTGTTTAATAAATACGTAGGTTGGTTCATGTTAGAAGGGACCAATAAATGTAATCTAGTCCAACTCCCCTGTTGTGGGCAGGAAAAACTTCCACTTAACCAGGTTGCTCAGAGCCCCATCCAGCCAGGTCTTGAGTACTCCCAGAGATCCACAACTACTCTGGACAACCTTTTCCAGCCTCACCATCCTCACAGTAAAAAATTTCTTCCTCATACCTATTTCAAATCTACCCTCTTTTAGGTTGAAACCTTTATACCTTGTCCTTTCACTATAGGCCTTGATAAAAAACTCATTCCACCTATTTATTACCCCTCTTTGAGTACTGAAAGACCTAATAATGTCTCCCTGGAGCCTTYTCCAGGCTAAAGGAYTTCAAGCAAATCAACAGTATTTTATCGAATGTTTGTGGTGAGTTCATCCTGACGGGTGCCAGGTGGCCACCAAAGCCTCTCTATTGTTTTCCTCCTCAGCTGGGTGGGGGAGAGAAAACACAGTGAAGGACTTGTGAGTCAAGAAAAGAGCAGGGAGAGATCAGTCACCATCATGGCAAAACCAGATTTGATTTGAGGAACTTAATTGAATTTATTACCAATGAAATCAATCAGATAATGAGAAAAMTTTAATCTTTCAATAGCTTCCCCCCATGTCTTCTTTCTTCCTGGGCTCAACATCACACCTGAATACTTCCTCCTCTCAAGCAGTACAGGAAGAAGGAGAATTGGAATATGTGGAAAYACATATTGTAAAATTACTTTTGCTTTATTAAATTATACTGCTGATGAAGATGGGATTGTGTTTTGCCAATCCCTAGCAACATATTAGAAAAAAAGGCATAAAAGCAAGTTTTCTGTTGTTCCTTTTTCAGAGGTCTCTGTCTACTCCTGAGATAAATGGGAATGAAATGTGCAATTTGGCCACTGACTTCACTATTTTCATATGCCAAGCAAAATTGTGCTCCTTTTTTATAAGGAGTAGGGAAGAGAGTGATGAATGTCCCGCTGGTAGAAGTCCATTAATTCTGCAGCRTTGTAACTTGTCGTTCTTGCGGCATTGTTTAGTAATCTCAAGACAAAATGGAGTTTTATAGCAATGCCACTTTTAAAAGACTGTCTAAAATGTTGCTTTCTTAATTGACTTTCTGTTGTGGTTTAGACTGTGCTGAAAGCCAAAAGCACTGCACCCATGACRTTCTCTMCCCTCCCCCCACCGAAGAGGAAGAAGGGAGAGCAAAAGCCCAATTAACACAAAAATTTATGGCTTTCAGATAACATAACATAATTGAGAGAAAGATAAGTATGTGCTCCAGAGAATGGTCAGACAGGCTGAATAACTTAWGTTGCAAAATAGATTTATTACTACAAACTACTAGGAATACTACGGCACTGGGGAGGGGAACAAAGATTAGGGACAAGTTTACAAGGAGAAGAAAAATAAAAACGGACATTTTAAGACACCTGTTATCYTTTCCAGGACCCGTTTCTTTCCCAGGTCCTCCCTCTCCACCCCCCATGTTTTCCCGCACACACAGGGGACAGGAATGAAAGTCTAACACAGATCAAACYACTCATTACAGTTGTCGTCCAGCATCATAGGAGAAGCGTTCTTACAGCTCCAAGCTGTGGAAGTTCTCTTCCCAAGAGACAGTCAGTGTATAACTGCTGATGGCGAGGAAATATTTTCTTTACCTCGTAGGAGAAAAGAAAGAATGTCTTTCAAGGCCAAACTGCATTGTTTCAGCGGCGTAAGACCACTATCACAACCCTCCTGGCAGAGCACAGCTTCTTCTAAGCATCCACTTACTTCAGACGTAGGGCRGGGGCATCTCCACCTCCTCGCAGAACACAATTTCTTCACAGCATCAACTCGCTTCAAACGTCATGGGKGTGGGCCAAGCCTCTTCCCCCTTTTTGGCTCCTGCTAAGTTCTCAAGTCCAGTACTCAAAGGCCAGGTTTTTTTTTTTCCTCAGAGCAAGGTCACTCTCTTTTCTATACAGGTCTCTCATCGATGAAAATAGTCCTTTCGAAAACAACTTATTTTCTCCATGCTCGAGAACCACAGCAACAGCACAGCAAGCCATTACYATCTCCTCCTTACTGTGATCTTTGGGTCTCCATTTTTCTTCTTACATCTCCTCACCCTCCTGGTCTGTTTTTTCCCCGGTGCACGAAATTAAACTACGTGCTAACAACCTAAGAACTACATGGTGGCCGTGCCTATCTTGTTCTGAATTCTTTCTTAAGTACAAGACAATACGTCATCACAGAGGTGTAACCAACCAGTGCAATTGGCCCAGGCCTGATGGGCAGCCTGTCCATCAACCTCAGAGCCATAATGGATTSRCTCTAAAACAMAGGGGGTAGGGCTCCTTTTGCTGGAGAAGAAGAAGAAGGAGAAAGTTTCTAGAACTTCCTCCTAGGAGCCATCTTTGTGGTTTCTTAGTCCCATCCCCCCACCACCAAAAATTGGACTAAGTAAAACCATGGCACTAAAACCATGGCACTTTCATCTATAGCCAGCCTGAAAGAAGAAATTAGGGTCTTAATCTGATTTTCTTTATTCTAACTTTACTTTTACAACTTTTAATTTTAGTCATCATTGCTGCTGTCAACTTGTGCTAACTTCAAGTATAACTTAAGTGAACTGATGAAGATCATCTGCAGTGCCTGTGCACCTGTGCATGAGTCACAGTTGGAGCCTGCTGTAGAATTTTTTTGTCTCAGCAACGAATTTAATTAGGTTTTGCCTTATAATGTTTTGTACAGTCTAGGGCAGTACACCTCTCAATAAACAGAAAAAAAGGAATATGTTTAAATTTTTTTTGTGTTTACTTTTCCCCCATTGTTCCCTATTCCTCTATCAAATGCTTCGCATATGGCATAATGTCTTTCAAGTTTCTTTTGTGAGTTGATCGGTTCCATTATTGTAACTAAGAGTTTTACAGTAAAAATATTTTGAAGAGAAGAACATTTATTGATAAAATGCATTTTTCAGCTTGGCAGTTCCTTCAAATTGTGGTGCAGAATAACCGTGCCCTTTCCTCTGTTTTATTTGAAATGAATTTCAGCCTTTGCTGGTCACTGCCTAAAATAATCAATTCCTATTGTATGAAACACATCCATTTCATGTGGGAAAATACCATGAATCCTCCAGTACAAGTAAGATTTTTATGGAAATGTGCATTACGAAGCAACGTAAATATTCTGGGTCTAGCAGGCAATGAATTTTCCATGAATTGTCCACAGTGGGAAAAAGATTGCATTCTGCTTGCAGATTCAAGGCCAGAGGCCTTTAATGGCACAGAGAACATTACCTCATTGTACTTTGAATAGCAATTTCCACTTTAAATTAATGTCTTAAATCAGGTGAATATTGTCTATCCTCCCTTCTTGATGATGCATTTGCCTCCAGACAGTATCTGTGGTTTTACTTATCATGTTTTTCCTTCTAACAGCTGCCCTTTCTAGAACCAATCTAGCAGTTAGACACTTATAAGCATATCTTATAAAAGAAAAATGAATCTTTCACAAGGTCACTTTTCAGTCCCTTGGTGTGCRGAATCCTCCATGTGGGCATGAAACCAAATCCTGATTGATTGAGGGTGTTAATATTGCCCACTTCGTCCAGTATAAAGATGGCTGTGCTCAGTGTGGTGGAGAAAAACTAATTCACAGTCTGGATTTCTCTATTCAGCTAGTGGGGCTAACCACATTTCTCCTCAGCGTAAATAGAAAATGGCATTTATTCCCTAGAGGATGTAGTAATTTTTCTTTCTTTCAGTAACTAACCAACCTGGCTAATCTTGACTTTGCACTTGMACAGTAAAATATTTATTTTACTTCTGTCACCTTGAAACTCTTTTTAGACTTCAGCATGTTAGATCTAAAAACATAATTTGCTTTGATCAACTAAGGTGGTGACATTCATGTGGACAGCAATGRCAGGGGTGCTTGTAAATCAATCACTGAGACTTTCTGCAACTTAACCTTGTGCTGTGAAGCAAAACTTTGTTCTTGTTAACTGGCTGGCTTGGCACTGGATTATAAATATGGCTGGTAATGCAGAGGATTTCAATTTCTGAAACTGGACTGAGGAGGAGTTTTAAGCATTTGGATTTGAAATTATGATTCTTACATGCCTGGTCAGCAGACTCCAAATTCTTACAGAATCCTCCTCCTCTTCTCAAACTGTCCTGTTTTTCTTGCTTGCCCCAAATTTTACCTCTTCTGTGTCTGACTTCTTCAGAACCGTAGTCCAGTGTGTTTACTCAGACTATGTTGGACAGAATAAGCATAGTCTAAAAGAGTATTTTTTTTCAGAGTTGATTAATTGTCATCACTTTCTGCAAGGGGAAGAGACAGCAAGAGAGCCCGGGTGAAGGGACCGACACTGAGGCAGAACATGTTAGTTTGTATTTGTACTACAAAATTTGCATAACTCCAGCTGAAACACAAATTTCCTTTGAGTCACTGGAATCAGAAAGGAGGAGCAGAGAAAGTAGCTCAAATTGGTATGAACATTAAGTAACTAGTCAAATAAGCAATAAAAGAATTTCCCAGTTGCTTGTTTACCTATGCTTAATAAAGTGTGAGATAACGAATTAGAGCAAATTGCTTATTAACAGGCAACAACTTTGTTATGGGGATGTGCTGTCATGAACTACCAGAATGAGGTRTAGATGCCTATAAAAATGTCAGGTCCAAGTTGAAGCCAGAGCTTAGAGATTACCATATAATCTCTAAGCTTTTGTATTATACAGTGAATAGTTTTTACAAGTAAATGAGATGCCATTCAGTCCTGCTGTAATTAAAGAATGCTAATGAGACATGCCAGGCAGTGCTCTGCTGGGCAATTATGCCAGTTGGTAAAATGAGGTATGGTAGGCAGCAGCATGAATGCAGGGTGGACACACAGACCACCAGCAAGAGCTCAGGAGTCTGGGAAATCCTGAGCTAATACAACTACGTGAATAAGTAATTGAATTCTGATATCTATTGATATGCTGATAGAGACAGAAAAGAGTGACTCAGCAAAGGCTCTGTGTTGTGTTSCACACAAAAATATTTCTGCTCTCCTGTCAAGATGACTGATTTAGCCAGAAATGAGTTTGTAGAAAGCAACAGGGCTACTCTGTAGAGTTTTAGCACTGCCAGAGAATAATTTAAAAGCCATTTGATTCAGCTTTAACTGCTGGTTGTTGGCTTTTATGCATATCTAACACTCTTTTTCTGCCTGTACCATAAAGTACAAAACATTTTTTTATAACATAACATTTTTTTCTGCCTGTAGCCATTACTGTCTCATTGCTAAATCCAGGTTGGTTCTTGTCTTTCTGCCCTATTCCTATGCATCAATTGCATTCATCTGCAGTATATAGTACTGATAGTGTTTCTCTAAATTTCCTCTTCTTTGCTAAAATGAGTTTCTCAAAGAACCAGTTGTCCATGGAATATAATTGCAACATACCTTTGTTCTCATTTTCCCAAAGCCATAGGTCTCTGACTTTGTTCTTTGGACAATGCCTGGACAGAGAGTCAGGCCAAGAGAGCCATTTTTCAGCAGAAATATTGCAGCCTTTGAGCAGGGTCTTTCTTGCTCAAATCTGCACTAAAAAGTGCTAGCAAACCATGTTCTGTCTTGATAGTCAGAATAAGAGCAGGGTAGGAAAGGGAAAAAATGAAGTCACCAAAAATTTATTTCATGCTTTCACAAAATTTTATTTCCAAGCTTCCTCTTTAGTCCTTTCATTTGTTTCCAGAAGCCAGAAAAGTAAAGAGGAAATGATCAGTAGTTTTAAAAGACATTTTGTAATGAATTATGAACCATTAATCTATTTAGTTGATGAACATTTTATTAAATGAAGGACATAAGGTAGTTATAATTTTACTTTGCTTGGGAAAAAAAATAAATCTAGGAGAGGTGATTCAGGGAGCACAAGCTACTTTATGTGCAGCTGAAGCTTATATGCAGATCTCCAGCTTGTTACAGAAAAGTGGAGTAAATGCAGCAGGGCAGTCTCCTCTGGCTTGGAAAAACAATCCCTCGTTTAGTCAAGACACCCTCAAATGGCAGAAGTGAAGGCAGCAGGATCATGTTGAAGAGAGGGGAGAGGATGTTTCCTTGATATTTGGCGTGTGGCTTTTTCTGTAGTTGCAGGCTTGAAGGCAGTGTTCCCCGTGCCAAGTAGTGACAACCATGAGAGTGGTGTGGAGCCAAAATAAATGTGTCAGAGTTGTGCCTGGTACTCAGCACCGTGGAGAATTATGGTCAAGCTACAGTTTTATTGAGGGAAAGAGTGTAAGCCTGATCTTACACTCTGATTTTTGCTCAGATCTGTCCCAAAATGTTCAGTTCTGAAAGTATGACATCTGTGAACAACTTGCTTTTCTGAAACTTCTAAGCCTGTTTATTCTTACGTCTCAAACTTGCTGAAAACCTTTATCTAGCACATACTATTGGGATGAAGAGTCACATGAGACAAAGAGGAAGCTTCAGTCTGACCTCTACTGCAGGCAGAGGGAGTTTTCCAAAGAMATTTTGTAACTTGCCCCTCTTTTGCTGTGCAGGAGAACCTGGATATATCCACATTGGGCTCGTTGTGCCTGATTCCAAACTGAAAACATACACTTTGGAAAGTTCATTTTGTACTGTTAGCTGTCTACTTTTAGAAGTGAGCTGGTCCCTCACCTTGCTGATTTCGGCATTACCTTTCCTTGCCGTTGCTAGAAACCAGATGATGCCTTAACGCTTGGAAACTGTTTTCGTAAATCACGTGGGAATTTCAGGCAAATTCAGAAGCAGAATTTGCCAGGAGCTGTAATTCACAAACCCATTAGTGATACAGACAAATTACAGTCTGACAGAGGAAAATGAGTCAAGCATAAAATAACAGATATTTCCTTAATCATATCAGAACATTGATGTTCCTGGAAAGGTACAATAGCAATCTGGTAATAGGTTTTATTAGTAGAAGACATATTTGATTGTTGCAGCTGTTAAAAGCATGTTCAATATATCTTTAAATTCCGCTTTTTGCATTCACCATTCACATCTGGTGATACAATTACTTTTGGGGGTACTCATTACCTGAAAACCTTTGACCATTTTTCAAGTGTAAATCCTCAGGGTGGTCCATGTATCATATCGCTTCTGTTCTGGAGGATATTTAGCTCA
This sequence comes from Malurus melanocephalus, assembly GCF_030028575.1. NCBI lineage: Eukaryota > Metazoa > Chordata > Aves > Passeriformes > Maluridae > Malurus > Malurus melanocephalus. The sequence continues at coordinate 131,668 of NW_026624071.1, read as the reverse complement.
AAAGGCTTCAGAGTATCACATTTGGAGTTGTCCCTTTTCCTTTCATAGCAACAGCAGCACTGTAAGTACTGGATATTTAGGYTGTGTGTGTCTATTCTGTTGTACTGTAAGTACAGAATTTTGAATGTAATAACATAAAGACTCTTTAAGGCAAGAATCCTCCATTTTCTGTAATATCTCTCTTCATCTCCCCAAATAGGAGGGACTGGGAATTTCCAGGGAGGCTAGGGTGTGCCTTTGGTTCAAAAGAAATGATGATTTTTTCATCCCTAGCCTTTCTAGGTTCCTTTTAAGATTCTGTTTTCAGTAGGGTCCAGGGTGGAAAATACTGCAAAAATAATAAAGTTTTGTTGTACTTTTGGGAAGCAGGAGTAGGTGACAATTGGGACTCTTTGTGTTCTGTGTTTGAAGGTGTCAGTGTCCTTCCCTGTTTTTGATGCTACCAAACAAATACGTGTGAAATACTGATGCAATCAAGATTTCTTGTGCTGGAGGTGGCCTATTTTTGCTACTCTCAGTGTGTTTGGCTTGTTAGTGGAGCTGCTACACCTTCTTCCAGGAGGGAAATTCACAATTGAAGGAAGTGGTTTTTAGCTATGGTTTTGTTCTTTTTTTTTCATCAGCCTGCACAATTATTCTCTCAAGCTAGTTCACAGTTCAACTTGTTCCTTGGTGTTGATTTTGCACAGATGGGATGTGATCAGAATGCGGGCTCATCATGTGATCACATTAATTCTGAGGAGCCTGGTTGCAGATGTGAGCGTTGAGCACATGATTTGTCCTGTTTTGGCACTTGTCTTTGTCCCTTTGCTGAGTGGTATCACACGTGTGAAGATAAAACCAGAGGTGATTAACTTGAGGACACCAGGACAGAATTAATTCTTTATATTCAATCCCTTCTTTGTCAGCCCAAGACCAGGGCCAGGTTTCCTTACAGCAGGTTTGCATCAGAGTTCTACCCTGCCCAAGACCCAAGGCTACATTGTCCTAGGAGAGGGTAATTTTTTCCTGATCTCCAGGTCACCCTGACAAAAACCCCCGAGCAAYACAGAGCACTAACAGATGATTGTTTATTAAATGAGGGAGAAAAAGTGCTTTGTGACCTGTGTTAAGCCTTGTGAGGTGGTAATGCTCCTCCTAGTAAGATTTAAGCACTTTATTATTCACACAAATTAATGTTTTTATTGTTTTTTTTTTAAAGGTGTGTGTTTTATGATGGTGACTACATAATCAAATGAAGAGTTTTGGACATCTGCAGTGTCAGTTTTAAAACTGAAGTAGTGCTGTCCCTTGCTACCTGAGAGAAGAAAGTGCTGGTAGGGGTTCTGGCTGGGGTAGAGTTCTTATCAGCCCAAATGGTGATAGAGAAAGGTGGACAAAGGATTAATAATATCAAAGTGCACTAAAACCTATAATAATTTAGGTTTCTCTTAAAAGAAAAAAATCCAGCGTTTGGTTACACAATTAGGCTGTGGTACTAAAGCATTATAATACATATTCTAGATTTGGATGAGGGTATTTTCCAAGTACAAAGGAATGCATTAAGCATTCAAAATCAYTTTAATATAATCCCTCTTCTACATAGGCTGAACTCTGAGGGCATTAACTTCCTATTTATTAGAAAAGAGTTAAYTGCATTGCCCATTGGGCTTGCAATCAGCATACATGACAAAATAATAGATGGGATAGTACAAAGTGTACCTAGATAAATCAGAATTGCCAAAGTCTAYAGGAATTTTAGAGAAATCAACTATGGAAAGTATTTGTGCAGGGTCTTGCTGGGTGTTACAGACTGGTAGAAAGAAGAAAGAGTCTTGGTCACTTGTGAGAAGTATGACACAGATTACATGGATGRTTATGATTTGTTTTATTCCTAATACAGGTTCTAAATATTGCCAGTGCAGCRTCTAATATAAGCAGGTCTAGAGAATTATAATCAAAGCAGATTCAGGTAGAAATGTACTATTTTACAGTCTTTGGCCTTGCATAATGCACAAACAAAGCACCTGTGAAACTATTTTTGGATTTTATTTCCACATGTGATCAGATCTCAGAACTTTTACTCACCCATCTAAAACTGATTGTTCCCCATCTTCAGGCTGGATGTGTCCTGCAGACATCCCAGCCAAGGGGAATATCCACCAGAAGGTGCCTGTAACCTCRGGAAACCAGTTTGCCCAGTTATCCCCAAGTCCAGTAACACTTCAGTAACCTTTTGCAGGCAGTTGTGTGCCAATCATCTCAGCTCTCCCACCTCTGGAAAATATTCATTGTGCAATCATCCAGATCATTCCTTCGGCAATTCCCACCTGATGTCCTTATCTTAGGATGAATCAGACTGCCCATCAGAGACAGCAAGGGGTGTGTGTGTGTGTAGCATAAACAATAACACACTCATATTGTTATCAGTCTTGTTATCACACTGGGGTGGAGTTCATATCGTCCATTTGATGCTGTGCTTTGTGTTTGTGACAAAAACCAAAAAATGGGGTTGATAACACACCATTGTTTTGGCCACTGCTATCACAACACCCAGACTTTCTTTCCAAACCACTCCTGCAAAGGCCAAAGAGGGTGGGGCAGACAAGAGGTGTGAGGGGAYRCAGCTGGGACAGTTGAACCCATCTGACCAAAGAAATGTCCCATGCCATRTGTCATCAGGCTGAACAGTAAGAGCTGAGGGAAAGAGGAAGAAAGTATGATATTTGTGGTTGTCCTGATTGTTATGGTGCTTGTCTTCCCAAATAATCTTTGAGGATGCTGGGACCCACCTTTCCTGTAAGAGGCTGACCATCTGGCTGCCAGTGGGAACAGTCAATGAATCTTTTTACTTTGCCTTGCTTTTCAGATTAAACTGTCATTATCCTGCTCCATTAATCTTTTAACCTTCCTGTTATTTTCTCCAGACACCACAGCAAAGGGGAGTAGTGCATRTATCAGGCTGGATTTTTGGTTTGGCTAGTCAGGGCCAAACCACCAGAGTACAGCAAAACTGAATTTTTAAAAGTTGCCGATTTTAGCAATCATGTTTTAAGATACCTTATTACAAATAATATTAACAGGTCTGGATTTTTAAAGATGACCTGTTTGGCAGTCCTTGAAAATTGTATCCCTATTAAAATCTTGCAAGTAAAAATGACTATAGAAATCCACTTCCATTAGCTGCTAAACTTATTTGTGGGCATGGATATTTGAACAGCACCGTGTACCACAAAACAAGAGTAACATGACAGCAAGATGARCAAGTTTGGAAGTCTATTAGTTGCAAAGCTGAAAACAAGATTATTGCTGGTGACTTTCTTTATATTACATATTTGTGCTCTACTCACTGACTAGWAATACGTGATTTTTCTCAGCTTCTGCAGGCGTGTCTCCTCTCTAGTACGTGTAGTCATTACAGTGATCCCCTTCATCACAGCTACACAGCTTAAGTTTTTGCCTCTTTGACACCCAATTAAACACTTGTGCCATATAGTGAAGATTCTGTTTATCAGTTCATTACTTCAAGTTTCAAAATTTGGTGGCATTGCAATTAGTGTAACGAAGTGACAAGTTGGAGTGCAGCGTGATTATGACTCTTGTTTTTGTGGAGGAAATTAACAGGGGATGGGAAAGGTGCTAATTACTGTAGCTGTTTGAAATGTACCAATTAGTTTCTTGCCTTTGATATGCTTGGAGAAGAACCTAGATGGGTTTTTTTTGTCAGCTTGGTAACGCGGGTCCCATGCTAACTTCAGTGGTACAGGCAGTTTTGTAGTAAATATGTCCTTGATACCTCTTTACTCATTACTATTCCAACTTCAGGAAAAGATGTATTTTTTTTTTTTTCTGCTGCTGACTTTGGAAGAAGCAGTTTTAGGCCAGGCTGGGATCAGCTTTTTTTACATGTACAGAAAGAAAGAAGGACAACTAAGAGAAAAAAAAAAAACAAAACCAAAAACCAAAAGCAGCCAATTATTTTTTTGTTTTACATTTATTTATTCACTAGAAGTTGCTGAGAAGAAAATCAGTGGATTATTGTGCTGGTTTTGGCTGGGATAGAGTTAATTCTCTTCAYAGCAGCAGGTATGGGGACATGTTTTGAATGTGTGTTGCAACAGTTTGATAGCTCAGGGACATTTTCGTTATTGCTGAACACTTGCACCGTGTCAAGGCCTCCTCTGCTTCTCCTACCCCCTTGCCAGCAGGAGGGTGGGGGAAAAGGACTTGTGAAAGCTGACCCCAGCTGACCAAAGGGATGGGGTGAATGACCCTGGGAACTGGTGAATTGAGTTCCCTGTGCATGTGGCTTTCGCTTTCCCTATTAAACTGWCTYTATCTCAACTMATGAGATTTCTCATTTCTAATCTCTTGATTCTCTCCCCTGTCCTATYGGGAGCAAGCAGCTGTGTGATGCTGAGTTTCCAGCTGGGGTTAAACCCCCAAAATTATATAATCTAAAATGGAGATGAGGAAGAAGATCTGTATTAGCTCTTCAAGTAAAAGAAACCAGTAAAACAAACAACTACTGAAGAGAATATCTGAYTGTACAGTTCTACACTGTAATAATGGCAGCCACATGCACTCAAGGATATCARACTTTACTTAAAACTTCAATGTGGTTTTGAGCAACTTTCCACAACTGTTTTCCAAGGTAACTTCCAGTAACTTCTGTGGGTAAAATACTGCTGTGGTAACCTTTAATAATAGCCAAGAAAGAGGGACAGGCAAAGGGGTTTAATCTCTGGACAAGGTTTCATTCAGACCTCAAAGTCACAGCAACCTATTCAGTGCAATATTTGGCTTCTATCTGTTTGAATCTGCTCCTTGAAACTTACAATTTCCCAATCTGTGGTCAAAATGCCCTAGAAGAGAAAAAGTCATATTAGAAAACAAATTGTTTCGAATGACTTATGGCTAGAATTCCCATAATTGCTTTAAAGATTGGGCAGAATGCTCCTGTGAAAAGCTGGAATTTTCATTAGAGCTGAGCTTTGTTGATATTCTGAGAGCTTCCATTGCTTTATCTAAAATCAATCAGTATTTTGGTGTGTGGGGATAGGTCACTCTGCTTTTTCTGCCATTAACAGTTGAACTAGACATGCTACTAATCTACAACTTAGAGTAAATGTATTAAGAACTATGTCTATATACCATAGCTCAGAAAATTTTGTTTTAAAATCTTATAGTTTCTTTCTTACTGGATTTTAATAGTAAAATCCCAATATGATTTCAGTGGTTTTTCAAGGTAACAAATTACTTCAGTCTTGTATGCTTAAATTTTTCTCCTGACTGAAGGCAAATAGTAGAATTTCATCTAACAGGGGGTTGTCACCTCGATGCCTGCATCTACTATTTGGCTCCCTCAACTAATCTGAATGAACTGTTCCCCTCATTAATGGGCTGTCTTTAGGTAGATAGAAAAAGCATTTGCTAAGTGTCTGTATTACTGCTAACAGATGAAGTTTGTTACCAAACACATCAACAAGTAATGTAAATTGTATTTGTTTTAGTTGTCTGTGAGAAACATTTAAGGTAACAGAGTAGTTCTGGGGTCTAGGGCTGGGGTTTGGCCCAGCTTTCCTTTGGTTAAGTCAGCCTTTAAGACAATACTTAGTCCGGAATGAGTCCTGAATCTCAAAAGTAATAATCATTCTGCTGTCAATGAAAGTCTATTCTGAAGTGCCTTTTGGAGAGAAAAAGGAATTAATTTCAGTGGTTTTGTRGATCAACTTCGAGAGACATAAATAATCACAAGTTAAGAATAAAATGAAAAATGGGCTGGCAGAGTCAAAAAAAAAAAATCAGACAGGGCTAAAAGATAAAGATCCAATGCATTTTGGTTTTACTGACTGTGAATGAACAATATGTATGTCATGAACAGATATTTAGATGGAAAAAGCCTTATTAACACAATTGCAAATAGTTGGCACCTTAGCCCACAATATTAAAATTGGCAAGAATCTCAGCTGGAAAGGATGTAGGAGCTGCAGTTTGAAATGACAGTAAAGTTAAAGTTCTGATCCTCTGTTAGTTATCTGGCTGTGCTGCAAAGCTCGATGCAATACAGACACATTCAGCTGGTTCAAATTTCTCTAAGCATTTTTGATAACTTGACTTTGCAGGGTCATTCTTTAGGGCAGTGCTTATTGCCTGTCTGCCCCATTCCAACTCTGTGTCAGGTCAGGCATTGATCATCCCACTGTAGGGCATAAACTCTACACTCTGTGCTAAATCCAGCACAAACCACCAGGATAAAAAAATATAATCCTTCCACAGAATCAGGTGTCCTGAACTTCTTCTCACTGATCTTCCARCTTGCAGGAGCATGTCTTCTCAAGCAAATCCCATGGCCTTGTTATTCTGCTGCACTTCATGAGCCTGCTGTGTTAATCTCAGAATAATTTTAATTAAAGACACGCTTCTTACATCTAGTTACTGGCAAATTTACTGCCTTTTAGAAGGAYTAATGAAGAYRAAGAGGTGAAAATTTCATTAATTGATTAAATTGTTTCTCTTTTAAATTCTGTACTATTAAACTTTAATTTGTCTTTGTATTTTAATTAATTGTATTATTTGTAATTGAGAATCATTTCGGGTTTTTTTTCCCTAGTATCGCTTAGTCTGCTGAAAATAGTCTTTGGTAAACCTGGAAAGAAGACAATATCATAACATTTTGTTTTCTCATGGCTATGCATTAGTAGCAGTTATTTTAAACTCAGCACCAAAACATCACATTGTTGCAAATTTCAAATTAACGAAACATGCTCAAGGAGATAATTGATTTTCTCTAGTTTGTTTCTCACTGCGTATTAGACAAAGCTTCAACTGCCCTACTGATAAGCCTGAATTCGGGTTCTATTGGAAAGTATACTTTGTGTTTCCTGCTTTTCAGAAGCGGTGGTGTCATTGAACTTGATAATGTTGGTCCTGCAGGTCAATATTAATTCTGTTCATAAAATTGAGATGTATACTGACCAAGTCGCTGTCTCATTGCTGGAAATGAGGCTCCCTTTGTTCTGTTGTTTGAAGAAGAGCTTGTGAACTTGCTCTTCCTGAAAATCTRTTCTCTGGAGAAAAGTCAGCAGACTTGTTCTTGAAAATTGCCTGTGTAGCATGTGTATCCATGCTTAGTTATGATGTGCATGGAATCAGAGATATTTGCACTGCTTTGGTAGGAGCACACATTACTGCACACATTACTGCCTCTGCAGTTTTCTGTGTGAAGCAATGGCTCTTTGTGCGATAGAGAATTAATGATGATTAAACTCTTGCATCTCCTTGAGATTTTCCTTCAGCTTGTTTGCTACCTTTTCACATTCATGCTGTGCCAAAATGCCAAAACCTGACTAGAGAGACAGCACAGGACAAAGWGACACTGAGTTGTCAAGGCTCTCTGCTCAAACCAGGCAGCCAGGCCAGGATGGAGAGCGCAGTGCTCCCAGGGGAGGGTTCATGCTGTGCTGCTGTGCTTATCTGGCAGGAAGGAAGATGCAAATGAGCAGCTCTTCAAGGGATCTCTTTAGACCAGTAGTTTACAAAAAATTAGAATTTTGTCACTCATTCTGAGGAATGCATGCGTCTTTATACTCAAATAAAGTAGATTTGAGCTTATACTTGGCACTAAACAAAGTGTGAAGGATGATCTAAGCACAGCACACTGTACTTGGAAGGTTTGCTCTTTGCTAGCAGGAGCCTGTGTTTGCCTGAGTTGTATTTCAGGCTGTTCTTCTCTGCTCATCTCTCCAGCCTATTGAGGTCCTTTAAAGATTTTCACATTACTCTGGGGTATCAACCAGTCCTCCCAGAAAGAATTATCAATTCAGCAGCTGCCAAGTGGTTTGTTTGGTTTTTTTTAATTTTATTTATTTATTTTTTTTTATCCCAGTCTGTTTGAAGATTATTGAATTTCCTCTTTTCTGTCAGAAAGTTCCTAGTCTCCTGCCTTGTGGAGACTGCAGCTGACACTTCTGTGTGATTGACCAGGTCTGCCCTGCTGACCCATCCTCTGACAAACTGCCAGGGGTTGATTCATTACTGGAATTGGCTCCAGTTAGGGGCACATAAAAATGAGGGYTACTACACCACTTACTACTCTTTTACAGTTTAAGAGGCTGGTTACCACATCATCCTTTATWGTTTATTAGGATATACCTTTCTTAAACACCTTTTGCACTGTACTGCTTCTTTCTCAGCTTTCTACTCTGATGCAAGAAGCACCACTTACAGGTACTGGGAGTGGCCAGAGACTATCTCAAACCATTTTGAAGGACTCAGATGGAAGAGCTGATGGTCAAAAGTGCTAGTGCATTCAGAATAAATATGGCTGATTCTACCCTTTAACAGCGCACATATTGCTTGATATTTTGATGCCCTTTTTTCAGTCYTCCTTTTCTTTCTGAAAAAAAAAATAATCAGATGTTAATTTGAGGATTAGGGCCATGATGTATTCATTATGCCTCTGCTTACTGCAAAGCCTGACTTTAAAGCTTTCAGACATCCTCTGCACAGGCCAAGGGATTGAAAAACCAACACTCAATCATCACTTCATCCAACTGTTTTTTAAGGACAAGAAGTAATGATGCCATTTAAGAAAAAATCTCTATTAATTGACTGTCTTTACTAAAGGCTAACTGGCTGTAATGCTGAGGACCTTGATGGGGCTCCCACAAGGCTACTCAGCACAGGAGCCAAGACAAATAGTTTTCTCAGTCTGAGACACATTTGTTAYGTGATTTTGAATGCAGAGAAGGCCATGATCTTCCCTTTTGGTTCATCCACAGGTTATCTTTTAGAGCAGTCTGGAAGGATCCTCTGTGGCTTTGAAATATTATGCTAATAACAGCAGAGGCAAGAATTAGACAGAAGAGGGATTTTGTAAATAGGCCAAGATCACCAGTCTAAGCTACCTTATAAAGAACAAACATATTTTCATCAAACACATAAAAAGAGCTACAGAAGGACATTGGAATTGAATTGCTTAAATGTCCTAACACTAGACAAGATTGGTAGATTTTTATTAACACCACCAACACTTTTCTCTGRACCTGTTAAGATTAGCACAGATTAATATCAGAATGCATCTGAGTGTAACTGGCTCTTCTACAGAAACATTGTGGGCACACTCTTCCATTGGCTTAATTTCTCCATTTACTGATAAACTCAGTATCTTGCTGTCATGAACGTGGCATGCAATTCCTTGCTTGTTTTAACATGATTTAACTTGTGTCASTGTAGTTCCAGTGGATGTGCAGGGTGAAGGGGAGCTCTGGCAGGGATTGCTGGTGGTGCTGATGGCAGGCAGAGCCCGGCTGTTCCTGCCAGTGACATTGTCACAGCTCCCAGTCTGGTCACTGATGAAGCCTGAGAGGCAGACACATGTCTGGAGTGGCTTCTGCTCCCTCTCACCRCTTCACAATTGAAAAGAATGGCATGGGACAGAGATTGGCCCTGACGCTTCTTTTTCTGCTGGAATCCTATTTTGCTTCTTTCTTCTATTCACTGATATCTTTCTGTAGCATTTTCAATCTCTTTTCCTGGAATCCAAAGAAATTCTCTGAACATTGAGATCATGAACACCTGAAAGGCAAGACTATTTATTCAGGAATCCTCCAGCTGGGAAGCTGTTCTTGGATTCTTCCCAAGAAAATCCAAAGGTCTGCTCCCATACCCCTTTACTTCAAACCTTTGTAACTCACTTGCCTGCCTCCTCTCACTGCTGTTTGGGTGCCCCTTCAGTGACTTGCTTGTCAAGCTGTAACACTAAAGACCTGCTTACTGCAGCAATATAATTATAAAACTCTCTTTTTTGGGGGGTAAGGAGCAGCGAGGGAAGCATTTTTCCATGTAATCTTCTAACATTAAAAAAATACATCTATACCTCTATACCTCTACCTGGTTTCCAGGCAGGCAATTTTTCCGCAAGCTTTGTAAATAAGGGAGGGTTTTTTTTTTTTTTTTTTGTGAAGCATAGGCACTTGCACCAAGCTGTACACCAGAAGTGTCTGGCTTGTGGAACAAGAATACAAATGCTGGTTCATAATTTATATATAAAAAACTTGGCATTGCTCTAAGGAATAACAGCCAAACCATCCAGTCTGATGTGTGATTTATTTCTTGTAATTGGCTGGTTTACTGAGCCCTACCAGGTACAGTGAAAACTTTTGTTGCTAAGATGATCTGCGAAAATCTTTGTTAAACTGAACCTACAGAGGAATCTGTAAATTGAAAGAASAGAATTTTACAAGAGAATGTGATAAGCAACAAAAAGCAAGTGGGATACTGCAAGAGAAGAAATTGGAAGTAGAAAGGCACCAYGTCTGCACAGTTCTTGCTAGATATAACAACACTGAAACATGTACAACAGTTTTACTCTTAGGTATCTGATTTCCAGGATCTGCAAAAGAAAAATTAAAAGCTGTGCAAAAGATAACCAAAGATAACTAAGGTAAGTAAACTAAACACATGCTTTAAAGAACAGAAAGAGAACTGAAGATGATCTTTCTCAAGTCTTTTCTTTAGTGCACAGCAAAAACCTATGAACGCAGAATTGGCACAGAGACAGGTGAGATTCAGCAGGGAATATGTGTGTGGTCACTAGCTGGCATTATATACTCAGAGTTAACAGCTGCACTTGCGCATAGTTTGTGATCTCTGGTTTGTGATAATCTAAATTCTCTTTCCAGTGTGGGGGAGAAGGRATAGGCAAAGTTCATCTCCTGGAAACAACTGTGTAATGCTAAAAGAGCCATTTTACTCAAAATAATAAAAAATGTTTTYCCCTGTCACCCTTGGTACAGAGACTGTATATAAAAATATTTCACACAATGGCCCAGRTGTTTCTGCATCCCTGGAGTGAAGGATTAGAGTGAGGCCAGTGGTAACAATAGAGAAACCTCCTGTGGAATACAGTAATTACAAATWGGGATTTATCTGCTTTTCAATGATAAACCTTAGCTGAACACTGAAAACACAAAAGTGGCACAGGATATAACAATAAAGTGTTTGTTGGTGGTGATTCTTAAGAAAACTGCTGTAGGTAAAAAATAAGCATTTGAAACTGTTATATACTGCAAAAAAAACTTCAACCCACCAATTATTGGAAAAGTGGTGATTTGGAGAAGCCGGGACTTCCTGCACCAAGTTAACTTCAAATCCTGCATGGTATTTGAGTGTCTGGTTAGCAGCTGATAAAGGCAGTCAGTAAGGAGGGTGTGTGCTTTGCATTCCCCAGTCTGCACCTGCAAGCAGAGACCATTTGTTAAAGACTTGGACTGATTTTGTCACCGTTTGGGTAAGGCCCAGAAGGAACATCAACTACACACAGAGTAAGTTCAGCCACTGGAATAGTGAGCACTGAYTTAAACAGCTCCTAGGCCCCTGGGGGAATTCACATCCATCTTGGGGAGCCCGGGCTCCTGGGATGGTAAAATCTGCTGCTTCCATTTCTACACTGAAATCTCTACTTTACCAAGGGGGACAGAACACACCTGTTTATTTGTTCCATCTTTTAAATACAAAATATTTCAATATATCTTTTCTTAGTGGAGTGGTGGTTTCGGCTGTATGTTCTCTGAGTTTTGTAACAGTGGGGTTCTTATTTCTTAAAAAAAACCCAACAAAGCTGAGTATAAGAAAAATGTTTATAACAGTAATAAGCCACTCATTTCAATAACAGTTTTCTCTCCTCTTTTGGAGTACTGTTGCAGCATGAACTTATTGTAAGTGTACTAGAAGCAGCAAAGAAAACAAACAAAAAAAAAGGAAAGGAGTATGTTTCGTACCTTTCCCCCGTTAATATTATGGAAAGCTCCTAATAAATTTCAGATGAGAATCGCTGTTCAGTTAGAAAGACAGGGGAAGGCCACTAGATGGTGGTAAAAACCCAAGCCTTTAGCTACGAGATCTGTGGAAAGACAAGTCCAGAGGGGCAAAGAAGGGGAGGAGGAGCCACAGTTTGAGTACTGAAGTCATTATTGCTTGGAGTCTATAAAAAGGCAGTTGCACAGTAAGTAATTTATACGTGGTCAGCTTTGGCTCCATGGATTTGCTAATTCCTTTCCCTCTATTTTTTATCATCTTTGCCCACCAAGGAGTCCCCAGCCCCAGACGTCAGGGGGGCTGAAACTTCAGCGCTCTGGAGGAGAGGTTGCAGACGATGAAGAGGAAGAACAGCTGAAGGAGCAGCTCTGGTAAATAGGTACAGTTATTCTTGTTTGCAAATAAAAAGCCACTTTTTAGAACTGGAAATTGTTTAGCATGATGTGCTTTGGATTTTATTTGCAACAAGTCACTGACAATCAGCTCTAAGTGTTCCCTTTGTTAAAAACCCAATGGCTTACAACTTTCCCTCAATATTGCTACTACCAGAAAGCCACTGAATAAAATATTCTTGATCTGGAAAACTTATTTTATAATAGAATTCTACCTAGACCAATTCTGTAACTTTAATATATGGATTTGCCTTGGTTAAGTGTTTAATACCATGCTTTTAAATGAGCATGTTCGTATTGCACAGATAAGCTGCTTATAATACAGTTSATGCCAACTTAAATGTACAAAGGTCAGGAAAGCATTTAAATCTTTTGCTGAAAATGTTCAATTCTTTATTGTGTCAATAACAGAAACTTCTTTATATTTCATTCAAGTGAGCAGCTTTTGCAGGACCTAATACTACATCCTCCTGCACTTCTGGGGTCTGAGAGCTGGRACTGGGGAAACTGTTTATTGTTTGTTTTTCAGCAGAATTTCCAGGACATTCTGGGGAAGTATTCCAGGGCACCAAATAGGATAAATAGAACTATCAATGAAGAGTGTATGAATCTTTTCATTAGTTTGTGATTTYAGTTTCCCATTAAGGATGGGTAGAAAATCTCTGAGCCAACCAAAGTTTAATTTARAATCAGTACAGGAATGTGGTGTGGAAGAGGCAAGACATGTATGAGCCAAATTAAATAGAAATGGGTGGTATTTATATTGTCAACTTCTGCCTGTAATCTGGTAAAAATGTTGTATTTGTTTATTTTGTCAGGATCTTCTGCCTTTTGGAAAATGCATTTGCCACACTCCTCGGCAAGCCCTTCAGAGGGAGCAGAACGTGTTAGCTCCCAAAGATGAACGTGTCCTCTGAATTCTATGTTTCTGAACTAAACCTGAGTGCCTTTGGTGGCAACTTTACTGTGCCTACTGCAAAGAGCAAATCATCGCCATGTGAGCAAGTGGTCATCGCAGCTGAGGTGTTCCTAACTCTGGGCATTGTAAGCCTCCTCGAAAACATCTTAGTGATCTGTGCAATAGTTAAGAACAAGAACTTGCACTCACCCATGTATTTTTTCGTTTGCAGTTTAGCAGTGGCTGACATGCTGGTTAGCGTGTCCAATGCTTGGGAGACCATAACCATATAYTTAATAAACAATAAACACATCGTCATGGAAGATGCCTTTGTCCGTCACATAGACAATGTCTTTGATTCCATGATCTGCATATCTGTGGTGGCTTCCATGTGCAGTTTGCTGGCTATAGCAGTAGACAGATATATCACTATCTTCTACGCCCTGCGTTATCACAACATCATGACAGTGAAAAGATCAGGGCTGATCATTGCATGCATCTGGACCTTTTGCACRGGCTGTGGCATTATCTTCATTCTTTATTATGAGTCAACTTACGTGGTCATTTGTCTCATCACCATGTTTTTTACCATGTTGTTCCTCATGGTCTCGCTCTACATCCACATGTTCCTCCTGGCTCGCACCCACGTGAAGAAAATCGCTGCTTTGCCTGGGTACAACTCTGTCCGCCAAAGAACCAGCATGAAAGGAGCCATCACTCTGACCATGCTTCTTGGCATCTTCATTGTTTGCTGGGCTCCATTCTTCCTTCACCTCATCCTGATGATCTCCTGCCCTCARAACCTCTACTGTGTTTGCTTCATGTCCCACTTCAACATGTACCTCATTCTCATTATGTGTAACTCGGTGATCGATCCCCTGATCTACGCCTTTCGTAGCCAGGAAATGAGGAAGACCTTCAAAGAGATAATTTGTTGTTACAGCCTGAGAATGCTCTGTGGGTTGTCAAACAAATATTAACAAAACCAAACCAAGGGAGATAATCGAAAGGCAACATCTTCCTGCATCCTGTAATTCTGGTGAAATGCCCATGGAACATTTTCTCCATTCAGCTGTCMTGATTCCTGCAGCAATCAGAAACCATTTTTTAACATGTGATTTTACATTTCTTTCCCTCCAACACCTCTCTTGTGCTGGTCGTAGGAGCTACTCAGTGTATYTTGAATTTAATTTACCCAATTGAGGATTGAATTTTGTAAGAGGATTACACAGGGAAAACCTTATATTTCTTTCTGTTAAATGCAATGAATGAGACCTAACATGTGAATGAACCCATCGGCCTCTCAATATGTATTTCTTTTGATGTTATTTGTTTCTCTAGATTTCAAAAAAGAAAAAWTTCTCTAGATAAAAACAAGCATGGCTTATTTTGATGCCCAGAATTTACAAGGGTTTTTTTTTTTTTTAAATTTCTTTATGAAGACAAAACAATCATAGAATAGTTTCAATTTTTCAGCTTCACGTACCTTGGTCAGCAGTTATGATTATGGTACATGCACAAATCAGCAGTGTTGTAYTCCAGTCATGACTRTTACTGCCATAAAATATTTAAGAGRCCAATGTTAGCAWGAGATTTTCCAGGGTGGATACAGCACTTTGTCATATACACCTACATGTGTTCAAATCATTGTGAAGCAAGATGTTCTACATGTGAATTTTGAGGCTGAATATGAAGATTGAGCTGATTCTAGTTTGTCTGTTTTCTTTATTTGTCAGGGCTAGGGGAGAAAAGGGTACTCAGCCTCTAGATATTCATGTAACTTTTTGTGGAGATGGAAAGACTGAATGAGTGGCTGCCTTTGTACAGATATTAGAGAAGCYTTTTCAGTCAAAAGAGCTTTTGTAAGTGAGGGAAAGCTCTATTGTAGATTGCATCTTTCAAGCTGGGAGAGACAAAACATSTTTAATAATCAAAAGGCACAGCAGGCCATGGCAAAAGAAGGATTTCAAAACATCAGGCACATGTAGCTGTAACAAAGCCCTGACTTTTGCCCCCCAACAAAGTTTTTCTCTTTGTTGAGAGGGTTCTAAGATGAAACCCTCATGCCTGTTGTGCAAGTAATTTGCATCTAGTTGTGCTTTCATAAAGCTGCTGCTCTGGAACAGCTGTGTGATGTACAAAATTCTGGGCTTACAAAAGAGGGAGGAAGCGCAACTGTGGCATTTCTTGATGGCCATGGATGATGCATATCTTGCATTGTAATTTAAGGCATGAAAAGATTCCAAGTGGTGGTAAACTACTGACTAGATATCAGAGAACATACTGAAAARATGAACTATTCCTTCTGAAATCTGAAAGACTAATGCTTGTTATACTTGGTTCATACATGCTGTAAAACTCTTATTTATCAATAGAAGATTTATGGTTTATTCCATGAGCCTTAGGTTATACTTTCAAGGTAGAAGTCCTGATTGGGTTTTAGRAAATTTTTTTGTCATAAGGGTGGTCAAACATGGGAACAGATGCCCAGTGGTTGCGCAAACTCCATCCTAGAGATATTTAGAACCTGACTGGACACGGCCCTGAAAAATCTGCACTAAATTGAAAGCTGACCCTAAMTTCAAAGTTGACCCTGCTTTGAACCATTAGGAGTAGATTATCTCCACAGGTCCCTTCCAACCCGAATTATTCTGTGATTCTATGACAAAGTTTGCATATTATGATAAAATTATATTTTTTTCCCTCCTAATTTTATCTCTCGTGTACAAAAAGTTGCAAAGTATTATTCTCCACACACTTAGAACACACTTTATGTCTTCATTTGCTTAGGAGTTTTCTCACAGAAGTAAKTTGCACCTTTAGCACCAGAGTTACACATTTTGTCTGCTCTAAAATTTCTTATTCCTCCAGCTCACACATAGCTCCCTCTGATATGAGTGGGAGAGTTATTCTCAGTGGAGATAGCTTATTATGCTGACTGATATAATGGTTATATCAGTGCACTAGGGGCTGGAGTGTTCCTTCAGCYATGGGAAAATGGSATTTCAGAGAATGTTTGTGGCCAGTAGTGAGAATCTTGCCTTGTTTCAGTCCATCTCTGAATCCTATCCATAAATGTTGGCTCTTGCAACTATGAATGTAAAAGACAAAAGGAGATAGTTACACTGCAGAGTGAAAGGCACCAGCTGATGTAAATAATTCATTAAATCTTCACTGGGTGTTGCAAATAAGACAGTTTTGTATGTAACTGTAAATCAACAAAGGGGAAGCCAAAACTGTAACAGCTTTAGGTATTTTCTTGAATTGTATATTACTCTTTTTGTTTGAAGTTTGATGTATAAACACAGACATATGAAGAAACTATTAAACTGGATCGCTGGAACCCCCACATTTCTGGTTATTCATTGCAATGTTTCTGCTACTTTATAGATTATTCACAGAGGGAATGTTGCATTACAGAATTCCACATCTCATTTAAACAAATACCTTCTTAAGAAACATTCTGAGTRAGAGTTACAGACTCGCACAGTGAATTTACATTCATACCTATCTTCCCCTGGGTGTCAGCATCACATCTTCATTATAAGCTTTACAGGTGGGGAGCTGAAACAACTTAAGAGTGAAATGGAAATATTTTCAAGAACAGGCTAGAACATTTCCTGCAAAACAAGCTGTTTACACTCGAGGAATGAATATAAAATACATATCTCTGGGAGAACATGACAAGCTTGAATACAGATCTTTCTCCTGTTTAGCKGCAAAATAAAAGGAACGTTTAGCATACTGTCACTTCTGCCAGAGCCTGGAAAAYACTAAGTGTTGTGATAGACTGGGACAAGTCAGCATTGTGTAAGCAGGAAATCTGCTGTCAGAGGACAGTCATGAAAAAATGAGTTGCTAGACTCTTGTTGCATCATGTCCCTGCAGTTAATGACAATACTCATACAGCCAGTCATTTGCAGTTTAGCTTTAGTCACTGGAAAAAAAGCTCAAATCACACTATTTCTGTTCCAGAGCTCTAAAACTGATTTCTATTGCCCACTGTTGCTTTGATGGAGAACACTTCACTGCTTCTAACCTGTATGTCACAAGTTGAACATTCTTAATAAGCAATTATTCTGATCTCACTCCTATTGCAGGTGGAATCAACTTCTATAAAGTCATCTTCAATTTAAGCAGATTAGCGTTAGGGGGAATAGCAGAAGAAAAAAATTTGATTCTTTTCTTTAGGTCAAGGCCCCRACAAGTACTAGGAAATACTAGTTTTCTAAGAGCCTTAGCATCTCTTCTAAACCCAAACCACTATAACTGGGTAAAGCTTTATGATCCTACTTCCCAAATGGGAATAAATCTGTCACAAAAAGCTCTAATTACTGAGTACCAGTGCCACTGAGTATGGGTTGGGAGGGGTGATTGCTTTCAGATCAAGCTACAGGTTGCACCCTTTATGCAAGCAATGTCCAGCTAAAGGCAGTGAGGAATTCTTTTGAGACTGGAATGCACACTCATTCCCACTGCTCAAGATTTTTGTCTTGGAAAACCTTCTCTGAATGTCTCTCTGGAGACTTGAGCTGCATTTTTTGTGACTCCTGCTCAAAGAAGTGCAGAAACCACAAGAATTTTCTGCGAACACAAACTTTAACTAAGCAGAAAAAGTTTAAAATCTTTGGGAAAACAACTCCCTTCCACAGTCTGCTCTCTGAAATCTCCAAGGACTCGGTTTKAATCCACTCTTGTCGAGGATTCTGCCTGTCTTGCAGTAAATTCTTCTTCTGTTGCTCATCAGCTTCTTGCACAAAAGACCAACTCACGGTGACCACTGCTGTGTTCAGGAATTGCAGAGGACGGTCCCAGTCCTCARCTGTGTTGGTTTTCATGCACTTTGGTGCCCTTCCTGTTAGGCAGGGTGAGTGAGGAAGATTCAGGAACATGGAGGTGGAAATGGAGATCCTCACGTGAGGGACAGAAAGTCATGCAGGCTGTGGTGGAGCTGCCTGCAAAAGACTCTACTAGTTTATCTCCAGCTGAGATGCTGTCCCTCCTTTTCTCATCTCATCCATGTTACAGTCTGARCTGTGAATGTCTTGGATCCACCAGTTCTTCACACAGGAGAGTCTGACGTGTACGTGTGTGTATCTGTACCTACATACATGAGTTCTTACTCCCAAATATAAAGGGCAATCACAGGCAAAACATATGAAATATATGTGAGAAGATGCAGTTCCTTTTTCTGACCTTTCTGCTCTTTGTGATTCAGGTATTTGTTGCACCCACTTTCCAGTCTGCAGTGTGTTTCTCATGTATTTCCTCTACCAGGGAACAAAGTAGCAGCAGTCAAMATCTGAAGCAGAAGGAAAACACCTCAAGTACTTTTTGCATCTTGAGGTTTTGAAATTATAGCAGACCAGAGTGACAGAAGAAAGAGTTTCCCTAGCACCTGTTAAACCAAAGACCTAGTAAATTAGTTAAATTCTTATGGTCCCTAAGCATTATTCCCACAACAGTTTCTCTTGAGCGGCTTGCCTAAAAAGCCCTAAGAATGCATGACTGGCTGTGCTGAGAACTGAGAATGAAGGGTCTTCATAAAAACAAAGGGCTGCTCTTTAGGGACTTTATGTAAAGTCTGGGATTGTGTCTAGCAATCCCCTGAATACCAGCAGAGCTTCCAGCAAGSTATGGCCTGGGGATATCTTGAGCAGGAGGTTATATTCACAGATTTGTGACTGATAGCTCTCAATGAATGTCTCTTACATGGATTTATCTGATCACTTTCAGATCTCTTCATTTTAATCTGTAACATCTTTCACAGGTTAGAAATGTTGAGTGGAAAAATGWTTTTTTTTCTCTTTTAAAACACCTACTTGTACGTTTTCTTCAATGCCCTGTAGTCCTTACGTTGTAAAGAGAAGAAATAATTAGTCCCCCTGCTTTAAAGAAAAAAAAAAAATAACTGGTCTCCATTCATTTTTTATGAACTTATTTCTAGAACTTATAGAAACTTCTATAAGTTTCTCTTTTCCAGCTGAGAATCTTGGCCCATTTAATCTCTACTGTTATCTTCATACCTTGTTGTCATTATGTTGTTTTCTTCAATCTATTATATTGTTTTTGGTTCAGAGGGGACCAGATAAGCAGGTGATGATCCAGATCTAGTTGAAAACTGCATTTCCACAGTGCCTGATACTGCTGCTCTTTCGTTGTATATGCAGTATGTAACAATACATTTTCATTTAGTACAACGTGCTCCATAATTTGGGAAATTTCTAGATCTCTAAAATGCTCGTAGGAATGAATGCTCTCTGTTCTCTAAAYGGGCTTTCATTTTTGATGGTGAGGACATGCAAAACTTATGCCAAAAAAAAGATTGCTTAGGGGTGTTTCTGTCTTTCCAGGACCAAGCACATGCCTTGGTGCTGCCCCAGCTCTGCAGCAGAACTCATCTGCTGGACACAGCTTCCATTTCCCTCCCTCTGCTGTGATGGAAGCCTGGCCACAGAGGCTGGAAGGGCCTTGTGTCCCAGCCATGCTCTGGTTTTAGGGTTTAGGGACAAACCTCCCCTGAAAGCTCATAATTTCCTTAAGAAGGGTGGTAAGAATGTCATTTGCACAGCTACCTCCAGATGGTAACTCAKCATTCCTCTCCTTTCAATTAGACTGGTTTTATACCTGATTAAAGCACCCTGAGAAATGGAATGATCAGCTTTGTATGCTGGCTCCAGATGATTTACAAAGGCATCAAATGAAATTTTTGATGTTCTGTTGCATAAATGCCTTAATTAAGAGTAACAAAACAAAAACCCACAAAGAAAATGGGATTATTTTTTCTCTCTAGTTTGCCAGTTTTAAACAGGACACTATTGCTTTTGGTAAKCAATAAGCAAAGTTGCCCATGAATCAACTCCTTCATTTTTTTTTCCCCACAGAAATTTTGTGCCTATTTAACCTAGCCTGAAYACATAACCCTAGGAGTAACTACCATCTTTGTATTATAACTTCTCTTTGCTCTGAACTGCTTTCTGAAAAGCTTTGCAAGGATTTTGAGTCAGAACCTAAGTCCCTGAAATCCCATATCTGCTCAGTTCATAGTGCTGGGATAGCCTTACATAGAGCTTTCTATTATTTCTGCTTCAGAAGTTCCTTGTGCTTTTTAAAGTCAGGGGAATCCAGGATATTCTTCCATTCTAAGAAGAGTATGAAATTTTCCTGTACTTTAACCTTGTTTTAAATATGTAGCAACATCATGATTAGTAGTGCCAACATTGACCTAAGCTCAGAGATATTTCACTGAAACTAAAAGTAGCTCTTTCCCAAAAGTTTTTCCCAGAAAACATAAAAAGCCCTGGCTATAAAAAGGAAAGGAGATTCCTTCTCTCTGCTCACAGAGTGTTAGATAAGTGGTGGCATTTGGACAAGGAAACATTTTAAGTCTGTGTTTACACCCGACTTTTAGAGAGGATGAAGATAAACAGCCTTTTCCTACTGTGGGGACTAGGCTGTGTTAAAAAGGGTCCTGGTACACACACTTGGACCAAATTCACTTTTAGAGGAGTAGGGTCRGTGAGATGCTGGAAACTTGGCTGAAAATCTGTGTGCAAGACCCTCAGCAGGTGTGACTGAACCCCATTCCACTGAWGTTTCTTGTAAAACTTGTCCCCACAAAGCCATATAGGGGGATTTCAGGATGGGGTACCTCTCAAGCTCCTTCTCCTTTAGAAAGGAAAGCAACAATTTTTTAAGCATGAGTAGAAAATCAGTGTGTCAAGAACTAAATTTATTTCTCATGTTCCTCAGACCAAGAACCCACCTCAGTGGGTCCTCAGCATCCAGTGCTGTGGCTGAGGGTCTCTGGRAGTCACATCATATGGAACCTGCTCAAGGCACTTGGAAAAGGTGARTTAAACCCTTGACTTCTCTTGGTCTGAAGTGCTCTGCTTGGCACTCGTAGTTTGAAAAGCAGGTTCTTAAATAGCCCTCCTTTCAAATGGCAGAGAAAAGAGATGAATCACTTGAATTTCAAGTGCCGTTCCAATGACTGTTCATGTCCCTGCATAAAGTGCATAAAAATTGAACAGGTAGAAGGTAAATCCTTGAATGAAATCCAGGTTTTTAATCTTGCAATGAACCTGCTAAATATTCAGGTTTTCACATTGAAAAGAGACATTGGTGAGGCCGCCTCTGAATCTGGAAATGGATTTTTGAAGGAAAATCTTGTGAAGAAAAAATGTATTTGTTTCATAGCCTGTTGGTTTAGTTACACTCTGGAAAGCCTAACAGTCCCATTGGTGAAACAAGAAGTGAAACATATTTTTTACTAATTTTGACTGAAGTAATCTTTAAGATGGTAATGTAGTCTGTGGGTCCTTGGTACTCCTGCTTCCAAAGCAGAGGTGTTCAGCTTCCAGAAMACTGGAAGGTGCAAGGGCTTTAGGTACAAAAGGTGACAAGTGAATGAATTTAGGCTCCCAGCTTCTCATGCAGCTCCTTGGTTTTGCATGGTGCTCCAGTCATGTGCAATTAATAACTGGACTCAGCYGTGGCATTTTAAACAATACACTGGACTCTTATTTACAGTAGGGGATATTGGAAACATGTCCAGCTTAATTGGAAGGGAATAGAAAAGAGGAAAGCCACCCTAGAGCTCCTCTCACGGGAGACAGCCCTGTCATACAGACAAGCGGGGGATCAAAGGGCTGTTGCACAATGTAATGAGTAAACAGATGACAAATACAACATTAGCTCTGCTGGACCTTTAGAGGGGAAGGCAGGCAATATGAGGAACACTGTGTGTATTTCAGGTGACCTTTTGTTGGAAATGTCAGTTAGAAGACCGTACTGAATTTTAAAAGAGGGTGATAAATAACTGGACTGAATAATGAAAGGTTTAATTCTCAGGGAAGAGCTGAAGTCAAGATGCAGGGAGGCTGGGCACCAGGCATTACACACACTATGAAACTTTGCTGAATTAATAATGGCCAGTGTTTTTGGTGCYGTGAAAAAATAAAAGCATCTAAATACATGAATAGGGTTAAAAATAATGAAGGAAGTCTGTGGTGATAAAGAAGAACCCCTGTTGCTTCCAGATTTTGTCCTAAAATCCCTACCTTCAGCAGGTGTCCCTCATCTCCAGCCCAGCCCTGGAAGGGGGTGTCTGTGGGATCCTGACAGTCATGCACTTTGGAAGAGATATACTAAGCCTTCTCCATAAATAAATATGAAGGTACTTAACAATCTTCAAATTGTTTTTTTGTTTTGTTTTGTTCTGCAGTTTATTTTTCAATTGTATCTTTGATTGTTCAGCCTGACTGGGTGAAATAACTTCTGACCAGGGTTAATTAGGCAGACATTTCAGATTCTGTGGCATCTCCTTTCTGAGTGTCTTAAAGTATTTTGCAAACACTAATGAATGAAATCTCAAACAATGGCAGCAATATTGCTTGCCTTGTCCTGAGGGTGAAGGTAGGGAGGTAACGATGAAGCATTTTTGAAATTTAGAGCTCTAAAWTGCTGATTTCATACCTTTGTGGTTAAATAGTATGTCTCTTTTTTTTTTTTTTTTTCCTTCTTCTAGTTTCTCAGCTATGGCTGGTTGCCTGTGAACAATGTCTTTGCAACAGRTCTGGAATCTCCTTCCAATGGGAAAACAAAATCTGAAGGAGCAGCTGCTGTTTGAATAAAAAAATAAATACATCTCTAAAACACAGGTTAAGGTTAGGGAGTAGGACATGTGACATTCAGGAGCTGAAAGTGTCTGGAGGCTTTTTTGAACAGAGAGCACTCTGAGGGCACTTTGCAYACAAGTAATCCCTCTTACTGATGCATCCTCAGTCCTCTCAAATGCTTGTACTGAGTAGGACTCTCCTTTGAAAACAAACCAAACACAACCCATTTTCTTTATTAATTAGCTTAAACAGTCCCAGCTGATAGGATTTCAGTGCTCAAGGGTGTCACACTCATTGCTACTGTTAGCAGTTGTCTCAACTGCTAGGCAGGCTTAGGTTTTATTAGACTAATAAGCCAGGCCACATGGGAAGCGSACCTTAGAAATTGTACTTGAGGGGKTTCTGCATTTTCCTACAGRGTTTTTAACTTAACTGAACTTTCAACATAATATCTGCTCTCATTTAAAATACATTTCAGACAGGGAGACTTCATAAGGCAGGGACAGGATAGAGCACAGACATCGCAAATTTTCTATAGCCTGAAGTGACCAACGTAGTTCAACTTGAAAAACTACTGATTCTTAAACTTAGTAATTCCCACCAGATCCTTTAATTTGAACATTTCCATCTGCCTTCTTTCAGTTTTGGCCTGTAATGTGGGGCTGAGTTCCAGAAGGAGGCATGCTCAGCCTGTATTTCAAGGACTTAAAAAGGATCATGGTATTCTTGAAATAGTTTTTGTAGCRCAGATGCCTTGGCAAAACCACAAACAAGGCAGAGACAGACACTTGTATCAAATTCTCCCTGTTGCTTCCTGGGAGAATTTGAAAATTCTCTGTGAAAAAGGGGAGTTTGAACATGAAATGCTATTTCTTACCTTTGAAATGGAAAAATACATGGAAATTAGACAGAAATTTGTTAATGATATTCACAGTTTTAAGCTAATATTTTGCTACAACTTGAGGTATTTACAAAATCGATGGAAGCCATTTTTATTCTACAGAAATTATTTTTCTTCTATGCGGTAGGATTCACTCAAAAATATTTTCTACTTCTTTACTAAGGTGTACTTGCCTCCCATTTTGTTGGGGGCATTAGGGCTACTGCTGGTTAGCTTTCTGTGACCCTCTACCAGAGCTCCTCTTGTGCTGCAGATGTAGCAGCAGTAATTCACAGATTCACAGCATATTCTGAGTTGGAAGGGGCCCACAAGGATCACTGAGTCCAGCTCTTAAGTAAATGGGGATTGAACCCACAATCTTGTTATTAGCACAATGCTAATTGTATTTTTTTTTCCAGTTTTACTCTTTCACCAATCTGCAGCTCCAGTCTAGTAGTATGATGAGTTAACTGAGAACTTCCTCCTTAAGTAATCATGGACTTAGAGAGCAGATGTGATAAACACTGCCTGTTCCTCCTGCAGGACAACACATTCCTCTGCACTGCAGAAATGAACTAAATTTGAGATGGATTCATCCTGTGGGAAAAAGAAAATCAGTGGTGGGAGAAAACAAGCAAAGTTTTTTGAAATACCTGTTTTTCTAAGGTTACTCACATTATGTATAACCACTTGATCTAAAATCCCCTCAGTGTACTTACAGTCAAATAGTTTGAGTGCACGTTTTTCAGTTTGTAGGTTTTCCTTTGGAAAGATCTGTAGTTGCCTGGCACCCACTGTTCATTAGCTTTATGGCAGCATTCTTGATTTAATCTCCAATTCAAGAAAGCCCACGAGAGCAGGCTGCTCTTCAGAACTGCAAGCTGTCTTCCCAAAATCTGCAGGACTGCATAATCGATGGAGAGGGGGCAAGGGAACCATGCTAGGGATCCTGCTGCTGGACCCAATATCCCAGCAGAACAAAGGAAATATGCCACATGGACTGACTTGAGGGCCCCAGGTAATTTAGGCACTTAAAATGTGGCCCCAGGTAATTTAGGCATTTAAAATGTAGTGTTGTCTTTGGGCTGAGTGTAACAGCCCCCTTCTGACCATGCCTGCAGAGCTCTGCTCCTCACAATCTTGGCACCAGCTTTCTTAGATCTCCATTAAAGGTCTCTGCATTGTGCCTTGATGCGAGGGACAGGTGAACCTTGAGTAAATTGCTTGTTTGGATCATTGTCTTCATGTTCTGAATTTGACAAATTCAAGTGCCTGAAGAGATGAGATGACTCATCATGTAATTTGTTTGTGCAAAGTGCCATTAATCTCTGCCACTTGACACAGTGTGCACGCCTCAGTTTGGAGCTAGAATAAAGAAAGAAAACAGAAGTAAAAGGACTGTGTTTGCACTCTCAGTGGAGTAATTTTTTTCCACAGAAATGTAGAAATGTGACTTTTCATGTCTGGTGCTATTATTGATTTAAAATAATAAATTGTGAGGCTGTAAAAATAGTGGGCAGAACCTGTTGAAACTGAGTTGTTAATAGTGAGGAATTAATACACTAATAACCTTTGTGCAGAAATCGTGGGATGAGATTTTTATGGTTTTTATTATGAAGGTCAGGCTGATGGATTGTTTTAATCCATTCTGGTCTTAAAATTTTGAAATGAGTTTAATGAAAAGTCATCAGATATCCAGGTCTCTTTCCCAASAAACCTGGTGAACATCCGTTCTTCTTGAGGGAGTAAGTAAATAAGGTCCAAAGGAAATCTTCCTACATTTGGAAATGTGAAAGTTCATGAYGGAAGCTTTCGTGAGCTCAGGTTAAGACCAAAGCACAAGAAATGGTTGAAATTTWGCACAAAGATGCAGTCAGAAATCACAGTACAAATGAACACCCTGAACTGTGAAGTAGCTTTGTGCAAAATTCTGCTTCAACTAAGAATACATCATTGGAATAAATTATTTGAATCCCTCCCCACCAAAAAAAACCAAAACAAACAAAACCAAACCCTGAAAGAATAAAGCTCATGGAATAATATATGCTAAAATTAATTTATCCTGATCTAGCAGTGATGTCATTAATMATTTAATTTCCTGGAATTGTTTAACCCTATTTGAATCAACCATGATTAACCTTATTTAGTGTTGCACTGATTATGGTTACTGCATCTGCATCTCTAATCATCCATAGCTTTGGTTATTTGTGTATTTTGCTCTCAAAATTCTTAATATAGGTAGCAAGGAATTACAGAAGTTGGAGGAAGTAAAATGCAAGAGAATAATAAAAACCACCTCAAATTCCTGTCTGCCAATGKTCATGTTTAAATTCCTACAAGTGAAGGGATCATTTCAAATAACTGTTCAACCATCAGGATGAAAACCAGTATAAATAAAATCATAAAAGATAAATGAAAGAGTAATTCCTGATGGGGAATTTCTGTCCCATCAGGATAAATCTAGAAATAAATATTGATTATGGGTTCTAGAGTAGTTCTGAAGTTCTCAAGTGTATGTTTAACATTTAACTTGGTTGGAACAGAAGTTCCTGTTTAATACTGACATGTGYGATGTTTGGATATCATTTTAGTAGCCCTGTGCTCTAGTGGTTAAAGAATTATTTTCAAACAGATGCCTCTACTTGCTAGTGCTTGAACAGTGCAACTTTCTGTTTACTTAGATCTTTTTTAGTGTGTCCTTTTAAAATTTGTTTGAGGTCCGCTTAAATTTTGTTTGAGTTCTCCTGATGCGGATTCCTTTGCCAGATTCTCTCTCTGCAGAACAGGAATTGCAGGGCCATTGGAGTTACCAACTCCTTGACTTCTTGGGGCTTTAGAATAACGAGGAGGAGTGAGGGGTGATGAGATACAAAGCATGGGATTAAGAAGTTGATTGGAAAATGAATAAATAAACATTATAAATCCTGATKCAGCAGGCAGGGTATTTACAAGGAAGACAGGTTTCAGATGTTCCCTGATAGTATATTTTTGTTTTCTTCTAGGCAAGATGAAAGAGGTAACACTTCAAAGGACCTGATTAATTGCCATTTATATGAGTGGTATTAGGTTGATCTTCATTTTTCACACACCATTATACAGTCTGTGAATAACATATAATTAAGTATGAAAATGAAGTCATTACTGGGGCTCTAGAGATGTTCTTCCCTTGTATGAATGTTTCTTTAAAATTCTTACTATACTCTTGATTTATTCTGATTTAGATTTTTTTTTGCCCTGTATGGACTTAAAGACAATGAATGAATGAAAAAAACCATTATGCCTCAGCCTTTTTTTCTCTAACTAAAAGTGAGTGAAAATGCAGTAAACACAGGCCGGGAATTTCCAAAACACAATCTCAGCAGTAGAAGGCGTTAGACATAAAATATCTCAAAATACCCATTCTTAGTCCAACAACAGATTTCCTGGGAGTACAATGGGCTTTTTAGATGAATGGAGAAGAGACAGATTATTTGAATCATGCTGTGGGATGCTTCACATTGCACATTATTGGACTTATTTCAGTTCAATGACTTGAGAACCAGTTGTATATGAAGCAGGATTTTTTTCCTTCTTTGTGATTTGGAACAAAAGTTGTAGCCTGGGGAACGAAGGCACCAGCACAACTGCAAGAAGACAAAGGCAAAAAAATAAGTGAATTTTAATACATTGTTCCAGTCATCTCGTAGTCATGCACTTCCCTCACAGAGGGGAGAAGGGAAATGGGAAGCGCTGCCCTCTTTCTTTGTGTCAGACACTGTGGGAAGTAATTTTGCCCACTTGCAATCAAGCAACAGCTCGAGAACATTGAGACGAACATTTTATCCCATTGTTGCTCTTTATCTACCCAGTGCCAGTTATCTAATTGGCCTGGAAACTAGATTTGCACTACATTAGAATTTCTTGTCGCCTCTCACAATGTACAAAGTTGATTTTATTTTCCTAACCCAGGTTTGCTTCTGAAATCCTTAGAATGAATTTCAGCTGCTTCAAAAGCACTGTAGGCTCAGAATAGATCTGAGAAAAAAAAAGGCAAAATTCCCAAGAAGTAGCTGCTACTTTTTTCTGATTTATTCTGAAGAGCTTTTTCCCCAGCTTGCAGCATTTGTCTGCAGCCTGGATCATGGTGTATTCCTCATTGGATCAGCATCACAAAATTACAGAATGGTAGAGACTGGAAGTGATCTTCAAAATCATCTAGTTCCAACCCCCCTGCAATGGGCAGGGACAGCTTCCACTAGACTAGGTTGCTCAAAGCCCCATCCAGCCTGACCTTGAACACTTCTGGGGTGGGGCATCCACAACTTCTGTGAGCAACCTGTTTGGGTGTCTCATAGTACCTTCATAGACCTTCACAGTAAAGAATTTATTCCTAATATGTAATCCAAGCCCACTCACTTTCAGTTTAAAAGCATCCCCCCTTGTTGAGTCACTGCATGTCCTCATAAACAGCTCCTCTCCATATTTTTCGTAGCTCTCCCTGAAGTACTAAAATGCTGTAAGGTTTGATCAGAGCCTTCTGAGGAAGCCCAGGCTGAACAGCCCCAGCTCTCTCAGCCTGTCTGCACAGGAAGGTGCTSCAGCCTCTGATGATTTTTCTCATCTGGCTCTCCTCTGGACTCACTCCAGCAGGTCCTGTAATTTCTTCTGGGATTCTGAAGTGGCTGTAGACCTCTTGGCTTCAGAAGAAAAATTAATTGAATTTAATGCATTTTGACAGAATGGTTTGGCTTTAGCAGCACAGGACAGTTTTGGCACTGCATAAACTTTCTCAAAAAAGCATAGAAGTTGATAATTTAGTATATTTTCCATCACAATTTTTGATTCAGATGTACTTTCAGGAAGCTTCACTGTTTTTAAAAATAAAGAGATATTTCTTCCTATTTACTCCTGCATTTTTGTTTTATTTTTGTTTTGTTTAGTCTTTTTTTCTTTTTAACAGAAGTCAAAATTTTGAAGAGGCTAGAAGTTCCTCTAATGCTTTCTGAACAAACTATCTGGATTTTTTTACCATCTTTACAAGATCCAGAATTGCTTCATATGTAGCTTGGCAAATGCTTTTGTCTCATGCAGCAACTTGCTTTGTCATGTGATGAAATTATATTGCTGTAACTTCAGTTTTGATAAACTCTTCCATAACTAAGAAGTTATGCTTATCTCATAACAGTCACAGAAATATCTGAACAACAGCTGCCAAAAGGAAAAGACACTGTGGATCTTTCATTCTTACAGACTTGAGCTCTGAATTTTCCATAACCCATGGATTTTCAGTAACCAAATGAATTGGCACAAAACATCACAGGCAGAGGCTTGCATCTCCCATGTTGAGTTTTTTTTTTCTGTGATTATCAGGAACAAAGTATTTCCATCCTTGTCTTATAACTTCAAAGTTAGATATAGGAACTTCCTGAAAATACAGGTTCTCCGTGTGTGTCTAAGACCCTCTTCCATAGGAGCACAAACAGTGCAAGTTCTATTTCTCTGCAAATGCATTTAAAACACTGTTACCACTGAAAGAGCATAGTCTTGTGTTATCTTTTTCTCAGAAAAATCAATAACGACAAGCCAGTTAAGATTTAATTTTTAAATTACTCTGAGGTCTTTTGGCTCTAAAGGACTGGATTTAAAATGTTTTGTGCATTCAGGCTTATACTTATTCCTTTTACTTTTTATTAGTTGAAATTTAGCATGACTTGATATTTCACTGTTGCTACAAAGCAGGGAGCTAAGAGTCTTCTCTGGAGAGGTGGATTATGCAATAAAGATCAATCTTTCTTTAGAAAGACTGGAAATAGGGTCAAAACTTGAATAATTCTGCTTTGGTGAATAGTTAATACCTGTTAAATAACTCTCAGGAAGATGTAATACATGATTTCCTACAAATGGCGACTTGGAAAAGGAATGTGGCTGCAGTGGAATGTAGTAAGACTCTAGGCTGTAGGAATATCTACTAGGTGAGTTTCATGCTGTCAACTTCTGCCAGTGTATCTTAACCCAAATTTGCAAAAATACACTTTGTTCCAATGCAGTTCCTGTAGTCGCCTGAACTGTATTAACATCAACTCTCTAAATGGTCACAGAAAACTGATGACACAATTTATTTCTCTTGTGTATGAGCTTTTGGGTATCTTGCCCCAGAAACGGCAGCTTTTTCCACTTGACAAGTGAGGAAGTAAAATTGGGTCCTTGACTGTTCCCAATGTCCCAGCTGAACACAGGGTACGGTACTGTGAGTGAAAGCAGAAATATGCATCCTGCTTCTCCACTTGCACTGAGTGAGGTTTTGTGCAAGTTCACTTCAGCTAAGTGTTGCCTCTGCAAAGCAGAAGTGAGCAATCATATTCCATACGAACAACAGAACATTTTTGTTGTCTCTCTTCTATTGCATTCATGAGAAAGCATCCATGTGTAACAATACATTTTTGCATAGAGGAAGAGCAAGCACAAAATATAAACTTCCGAAAGTTTTAGCCCCTGCTTCTCCAAAACAAGGGTGAACAAGTCTCATTACTATCTTTCTTATTTAACCTATCTCATTTCTATTTCTAGGTCTGTTTTACTACAATTTACTGCTGCATTTGGTAACTAGTACAGTTGCACTCTCTACTAGTACAGTATACACTAAAAATCCATAAATGAATTAGAATTGCAAGTTCCATCTTTAAAAGCAACGTGGAAGCCAAATTCTGAATGGACAGTCAATGGCATATTTCCCCACATTTTCTCTTCCTCAAGGTAGTTTAAGTATTTTGTGATACTAAGGATGCTACTGGTGCTACTTTCATTTTCTCCTTTAAATTTTACTGGTAGCATTTACTGAGTGTGCTTGTTTGTTTGCTTGTTTGTTTGTTTGTTTGTTTGTTTGTTTTAATTGATCATTCTTCCTATAGCAGAAGCCAATACAATTTCTTTCCCCTGAAGTACAGGTTTTGGCTGGGTCAGTTTTGTTCACAGTGGTGTGCATGGTGCCATGTTTTGGATTGGTGACCAAAGCAGTGTTGATAACAAACKGATGTTTTAGTTATTGCTGATCAGTGCTCACACAGCAGGAAGGCCTTCTGAGCTCCTTGTGCTGCCCCACCAGTGAGGAGGATGAGGGTGCAAAAGAAGCTGGGAGGGGATGAAACTGGGACAGCTGACCCTGCCTGGCCAAAAGACATTCCATATGGTGTCATGCTCATCAACAAAAATACTCAAGGAAAGAAGAACAAAGGGGCAACATTCAGAGTGATGCTGTTTRTCTTCACAAGCCCCTGATGTGATGGGGCCCTGCTTTCTTTGGGATGGGAAGGCTGAACACCTTCCTTGGAGAGCGGCGACTGAATTCCTTGTTTTGCTTTGCTTGTGTGTCCAGTATTTGCTTTATCTATGAAACTCTCTGTATCTCAACCCACAAGTTGTACTTTTGTACTTTTAAAAAGTCATACTTTTACCCTTCCATTCTCTCCCCCATCCCACTGCAGGGGAGTGAGTGAGTTGTGTGGGGCTGAACTGCCACCTGGGGTTCACCCACAACGAGTGGCGTTAGAACAGAACAGGACTGAGTTCCCATATATAACCAGTGGAGATGAAAAAGTGTTTCACAAAAGCAAAAGCCTTGCCCTTCTTAGAAACTTGTGATGCATGAGCTGTAGATGTCACTATGGTGGTCTGAAGACTTTATTCCAAGCAAAAAACCATGGAAGAATAATTTCCTCAGGCAAATTATGCTGCTGCAGGTCTAAATATTGTGGGGTGCTGAGAGCACATCTCTGCAAAACTCTGCCAAAATCTTTAGCTTTTCACGGCATTCTGAGAAAAAAGATGAATTTCTGCTCCTCTCAAAGCCTTTGTTGTGCAAGGTAAGAGATTGTGTTGGAGGTAAGAGATTATACTGATGCACAAATAAGTGGATAAAAAGATGAATAAAACTTGACTGCAACATGGCCAAAACAGTGACAGAGGCATTTCCCAGCTCCCAAGTGACCCACGCCATTTTGAAGGCATGACATTGGACCCTATTCCGACTTTGCATTCTTGCAAAAGCTGAAAGAAAAGGAGGCAATTTCCTTCAAGCAATTTCCATCTGCTTGAGCAATCCAAGTGACTGAAAGCTCTGGGATKAAAGGTGAAGTTGTCAGAGATGATTCAAGAAGTTCAGGGACRAGTAGAGAAAATAATGAGTTGATTGGGATGACAGCAGTCATGGAAGGATAGCAGGGCCATCACAAATGAACTAGACCCCTTTTCTGTTTCTCTCCTTTCTGTTGCCCTGTTATGACAAGGTCAATGAAGGTTATATACTTACAACTTCAGAACTATTCATATTTTAAAAACTAAGTTATRCCTTTATTAAAAAATCTGTGTCTGACWTAGCAGCCTGTTGCATCCCAGTGCATGCAGACAGACTGATTTGTTTTTCCTCTTTCTTCTCTTTTGCAACACATGCTGTCCCTGCAAAGTTCCTTACCAGATCTCTTTACAGCGGTTATTGTGGCTGAAGTGTTTTTGTGAAACCTRTTGACAACTGAGGGGGACTAGAGGAATTTAGAGGTTATTAACTCATCAGTAAAAAACGGKTTCACTGTTTCCTGGCTACTTTACTGCTACAGCATGTTAGCTCTTTAGTTTCCTTTTTCTATGCTGTTTCAGTATCAGGTTCCCTCAATCATTCTTGTTTGTACTCCTGCTGACTCCAGGCTGTTGCTAACAACCTTCCTTTGCCAATTTCAGGCTCCTTTTGTGGTTCATGGTTTCTCCTATATGGAACAAATTGGAGGCTTTTTCCTAGGTTCTCTTGGCCTTGTTTGACTCATTGAGCCAAGGAATTTAATGAGTTTATCCACAGCTGCTATCAGGCCACTGGCAGCACGGCCCTGACTCTTTAGCCAGTCTGAGTTTAGAACACTGGGCTTATTCTCCCCTTGTGAATGCCACAATTTACATCTTTTCTTGAAAATGAAACCAGTCTTCCTAAGCTAGTATTTGTCCATCCTTCRTTCCTTGGTGTCTGTCATCAGATTAGACAGGGAAAGGAACAGAGATCCTAAATCTGCCAGTGAAGGAAAATCCCCAAAAGCTCCTCTTGCGTGGTCAGAGATGTCTGAGGTCATCATCTGTGGCAGAATCCAGCAACAGATAATACTGACACATATTAACTTGACTGGGGGAAATGAAAATTTTGAGTGGAGGAGTGAGACTGCAGGTGAAAGAAGGTTGGTTGTCTTCCCCTTTCCAGCAGTCTCRGGAGAGACAGAATTAAAATTCTTTCCCTGAATCCACACTACAACTTGACAGACAGCTTGGCTTTAAAATAGTGTAAAAGCAGTTTAAAAAACTAATGATGAACATCTGTTAGAAGCTTAAAAGCTGTGAGTTCTGGAGGGAAACATGATGAATCCCTCAATCATGTGATTGTGGAATCATTTATGATTTATGTGGAATCATAATAGTCAGGCACTGGCAGATGGCAACTTAGGGAAGAAAGTCTGTGTATTGTGTAGTTTTTCCAGTCAAGACTGACTTCAAGCATCAGAGCTGGAGTGATTGCTGAGTGGGAACATAGTGTACACTGAAATCCCACTTGTGCCAAAAGAATGTGTCTCTTTAAGATCATTAGGAGGAGGAAGAAATGCAAACACAAACAGAGACCTGAAAGCAGAATACATTATCTTAATGCTGTTGGTCATCAGCCAGTGGCAAGATACCATGGTGTCTTCCAGGGTAAGATATACTACATTCCCAGCTTCTTGCTCACTAATTTTTCTTCTGCATCATCTCTCTGAAGCCCTGTATTTATTCCATTGTCTACAAACACACTCTGAATCCTCAATTATTCACTGTAATTATAATAATAAAAGAAGCTGAGAAATGTTTCCCTAAAACACAGGTATTTATCTCTGTCTGGGTAAGGAACTAATTAGTAACTATTCACTCCAGCTTTCTGCAAATTTAGTCACTTTTTTTTGGCAGCACAATTAGGTTTGTTTTTTCTACTCGCTTTCAAAATCTTTAGTTATGCAACTACTAGAGATGAAGAGGACTGTGGTTACCAACCTTTGTCCCCAAGATATCTGCCTTCACATTATCAAAGTGTCCTTGCTCCATTTATCATCTCAAGTAACATTTATACCTTTCTACTTTGTGAAAAAAACCCAACAAACAAAACCTGATTTTGAACTGTTTCTGTTTGAAATATTTAGTTTTGTGCCAGCTTTTACAAATAAAATCAATAGAGGGTTTTTGAAAGATAAGTAATTTCCTTGGAGAACACTGTTTTAATTGTCTGGGGAAAAAGTAAATTTGCACACAAAATTAATCTATGAAGAGCTTTTTGAGCAATTTTAATTTTTATTACACTATTTGTCAAAACAGCAGTTACAGTGGCTGGGAAGACAATGAAGAACATTATCAATAGCTGCCATGGTGATAATGATGTGGTAAGAGCTTAGATTCAATCTGACATGACTGGGTAGAGAAATAGCTTTTTACTTTAATCATCATAGCAAAAAGGAAGTGAAGAACTTACTGTTTTCTTTGATTTAAGTGGATGTAATAAGACTGTGAAAGACAAAGAAAAATACTTCATCTCCTGCCAATGTGACACATCTATTAATAAGTCAGATTGGGATGTGTCTTTTAGAAGCGAATACATTGCCCTCTTTAATGGCGATTCCATTATTGTTCCTTGGTTAATTGCTGTAATTGTTTCATTTTTCCTCTGTAAGAGATACAAGTTTTTTATCAGTGGAGCTTTCAGAGGGCAGGCAAAATAATGACTTGTCTGAAAAATATGCTAGGGATTTCTTTCAGTAGTAATTTCATTGGCTTTAAATCAATTGCTGTTGTGGCTGAGTGCATAAAATTATAGTGTGCTTACCTTGAACTGCAAAATACTTATGTTTTTAAAACCAATGGCTGCAGTGAGAGATTGGGAAAMTTCTGTCTGTAAAAGATGAACAGAAGTATTCAGGCCCTTGCTACTGGCAAATAAAATACTGTGCCAAAATGCAGCATTAAATATAAGACACAGTTTTCACTTTGAGAAATTTTGAACCTTTCCTTGGACTGCAATTCAGTCTTTGGCACTAACATAAAAGCGATCTTCATTAGGATAATAATTTGTTACATTCACAGAGTCCCTGTAAATAAAAGCTGTAGCTATAGTTGTTAGTAGAGTATGACTCTAGAATTTCACTGCCTCCMTCATCCCCCCAGTATCTGAATCAGTAATTCTTTAGATTTTTTTCAGAGGTTTCCTCCTTTTTAAGCTTTTGAACCTCATCAGTGCTGTAGAAGGCAACACTATTTCTGCTTTTTTTTGTTTCTGCAAGGATGTGAAGTTTAAAATTCCCCTATAAATCACTGTCCCTTAAAGTCTATTTGTTAGTGGGAAATATTCACTGTCCTTTGTGCTTTGATCATATTGGCATCATYACTTGGGCTGCTATTTGTCCTTCACAAAAATGTATTTTTTCTTACCTCTCAGCTTCTGTCTCTTAGTCTTTTGCATTGCTTTATTGAGTGGCTAACTTTGCTTTTGAAAGGGGCAAAATAGCTTATTAATGACAGTTTATTWATTACCTATCTATCCTTTTCTTTATTCATTTGACAAGTGATACATGTCGGTGATCTAGATGCTAACAGCTCATCAAACATGTATGAACATCCTGATAAAATTTTTTAGGTGACTATTGCTAATCTTCCTATTTCGTCCACTGGTACAAACAGCTCTATGGAACTTTATCCTGTGTCAGAGACATGCACAGAGTGGTTTAAAAACTCAGTTGGAAACAAAACTGTGAGGTGATTAGTTAWATGCCAAAGAGTCATCTACTATTTATTTTTAGTTGTTTTCAGAGTAGGTAGAGCTCACCCTCTGTAAATGAAGGCAAGAGGAGTGGTGTCTGTAACACCCTCCTTTGAGAGCCTCTATTTAGACCAGGTTCTGCTTGGGCATGTGTTCCTGTGGTTCTTCCAATTTCCCCTGCAGCAGCACAGACTCTTGTGACCTCTCTAAGAGGCCTGAAGCCACACTGGTGTAATAGCTCATTTCTTTAATAGGAAACTTGTGCAACTGGTGAGAACTACAGTTGGGAAAGACATTTTTCCTAGAACAAAAGGGTACTGAAAACAGGCATATGTATACAGATCCAAAGGTCATGGGCTGCAAAACTAAGGATAGATTTAAGCAAGTTGTGCATYAGCATGAAAGATGTGCAGCCCCTTAGC
Organism: Malurus melanocephalus; assembly: GCF_030028575.1. Classification (NCBI taxonomy): domain Eukaryota; kingdom Metazoa; phylum Chordata; class Aves; order Passeriformes; family Maluridae; genus Malurus; species Malurus melanocephalus. Next base: position 95,872 of record NW_026624071.1, on the reverse strand, counting down.
AGTTGTTTCTCTTGCCCTCATGGGCTGTCAATTTATCATTTCCTTATGTCTTGAAAAAGGATCTGCTCGCATTTCTTCTSTCTTGTTTGCTGCTGCCTGCTCAGCCTTGGTACAGTTGTGTTTAGAGTATATGTAATTGCGGTTTGGTAACTTGTCAAATARTCTATAAAAGATGCCAAAGATAACACACAAATTTATTTTGAGACAGATGAGGACACACTGAATSTTGATCTGAGTCTTGAGCATGTGCACATACATCTGAAATGTAGACAGCAGGAGGTGGCCAGGGAATGGGGAGGAAGCAGTGCTGACTGAATATGGGTTCTGCCTTCCATATATTATGGCTAATTTGCTCCCATGGAAGTGTCTATTTGAAAGAGTATTTCAAATATCTGCTATTTACTCTCACTGTTATGCTTTGCTACAGCAGCTGTCCCCTGGAGAGATGCTGCTAKTCCTTAAGGAAGCCAGTGTATGGGCTGTTAAATTCCACACAGTAAATACACTGCTCTTGTGCACCTTTGGTGAAGAGTCAAACCCCAAGTATTTGAATGATCTTGCTAGAAAGTCCCTATGATATAAACAGAGGCSAAAATCCCATTAAAAAACACTCAGATGTCAGTCTATACCACTAAGCCCCAAAACTAATTAATTCACTCCTCTGTTTATTGTAGGGATGGTTTTTCTACCGCTAACTTTTGTTTTGCAGGTTGAACCATATTTGGGTTTCTACACAGTTGTTCTCTTCCTTCTCTGGAGTATCCTCAGCCTGTTGCTTACCTCCTCTTTCCTTAACTTCCTCCTCAGAAACAGAAGCTGGCTGCATTCTGGCCTCTGTTTCCAGATACAGCCTTCTTTTGGTTAGCTAATAATGATTTTGTGCTTTAATTTAATGTACTTTGAAGAAAAATTTTTTCAGCTGCAGAGACCTTTTGATGTGTGTGTGGCGGGATGTGTTTGCTGACAGCACAGAGTTCCTGGAAAGGTTCTTGGGATCCTTCAGCTGCAGGGGTGAGGGTGGGAAGAAATGTTTTACAGCTTTTCCTGTAATGCAGCTCAGATATTGCTGTCAGCCTGGCCCACCTTGGCTTTTGTGGAGGAAGGCATGAGGGAGCTCCCATCCCTGCTACAAGAACATATCCTCCACATGGTCACAAGATGTCATTCCCATTTTCAATGTGTTTGTTATTTAATCAGAGGACCTTCACTCCAGCTAATATTATTGTAATACATTTTAGTATTTGTATTGTCATTCAAGAAAATACCCTGAGATAACTAGCCCAGGAGAGCAGCATTAAGATTTCCTCCTGCAACTGGTTCAAAAAAGTGGTGAGTGGGTCATGCAAAATGTGTCTAAGATTAAACAGCAAAGAACAGGTCTGGAAAGTGCACTCTATGATTTTGGAAAAGCTGAGTTTCAAATGTAGCAAAATGTCTCTACTGCTGCAGGTGCATCAGATTTCTCTTTTATGAAAAAGCCTCCTCCCCCACTGCTGTCTCAATTAATGAAGCTGTGTCCTGGGCACACAAGCTCACAGACAAAGCAATCTGCATTTCAGTCTGTTGTAGAGAAGTTGGTAACTGGTCAAGTGCACAAATCAGGCCAAGGATGCCTTTCCAGGACTTATTTAGCAAACCTGAGCAAACACATTTGTTGGAAGTGATTCACCAGTGAACAAAAAACTGGGCCTCAGCTTGAAATCAGCGTGAGTAAAACTAGTCTGAAGTAAAACCACTTTCATTATCATATTGCTTCATCTGTGACCCAAAAATACTGATATGAAAGTATCACTAACAGAACAGATGCATTTTTGAACTGCCAAATGCTATTTCTGATTCTTATTTTAGGTATTTGTTTCAAAACATTGCCAGCTGGTATGGCATATTCCTCAGGGGAAAGGCTTTCTCATTAATATAGCCAGAAGGGCTGGAGGAGCAGACTTACTTAATTCAGAAGACCTTTTGCTTCCCCCTCATTTCCTACCATGTTGTCTCAGGAGAACATTTTCTAAACCCTTAAACTGAAAGATTGGGTTTCTACAAAACTAGCTGCAGAGAAGATGAGATGATTGAATAACGTTATTTCTCTTCTTTAGGAGAGAAATTCTCCATTATAGGCTTGGTGTAATACAGAGGGTCATCTGAGCTGGTGTGCTTTTGCTTGCAAAAAACCCCAGAAACAGCTGTAAATCTTCCTGTTTTAGGCACCTAATTCCACCAAAGTCCTTCAGTTTCTTCAGCCCTCCTTTTACAAAATACTGCCTTTTAGTCAAGCTTTATGTTTCAAATATAAGAAAACAAATATTTGAATGGACTACTGGAAGTTAGTACAGATATTTTATTAGATGATTGTCGCCATGTTAGCAAAGTTTTGCGATCACCCCTCTGTTGCTGGGAGGACAATCAACTGAGGAAAGCGTGCTGCAAGATGCTCAGTGGATGTAAAGCATAAAATGCATGAGATATTTTTGAAACCTCAACATCTGAAATTCAAATGACTGTGCAATATGTTTTAAATTTTAAATGACCAGGTTATTTTTGAAATGCCAGAGCACCATACTTAATCTGACTATATTATAACTGACCTCCAGACATGATACATTAACAGGGACCAGGATCATGACAGAGAATTTTATGATGATGRTTTAAGGAAGAAAGTGAACATTTTTGAAAGGAAATGAAAAATAAATTAATAATTAAGCTATAAAGGCACAAACATTGCCCTTGTTTACATTATAGATCCTTCAGGATCTGTTTTGAATCTTTTCCAGGAGATATTATTTTCCAGGAGGTATTATTTTATTTACACATATCCAAAGAAATAAGACTTCAAGGCATCTTTGGTCCCTAAATCAAATGGATACACCAATAATTGGTTGTTATTGCAAATCAGGAGAAAAAGCCGTGTTCTGTGCACCTCTGGTCCTTTCACTCCTCTCAACTTTTCTGTTGTTTGTCTAACCCTGAAAGTTACTTCTTTCATTTTTACTTCTACCTTAGCTCTACACAGTTCTTTCCAGCAATGCAAGATGAAGATTCCTCTCCAGCTGTTTCTTTCTCTGTTCTCCTTACTTCCATGCTGTGCTACCCAAACTTAGAAATTACTCTTTTCTTCCCTGCCCTTGTCTCTCTAACCTGACCCTGACTTTGCTGGCAACATTTCCAGCTTGGGATCCCAGGGACCCCTCTGATGAGCTTTCTCATGCCCCTGATACTCCCCAACAACACAGAGAAAACCTCCAGTAAAGAACCCAATGTACAGAAAAAGGCTGAGCAGTTGTTTTTATTCATTTAACACTTACTAAAAAAACTTCTTCTTCTTCATCAACCCTTTCCCCTGGAGCTGTTCCCAGGATTTAACTGCCCCTGGTGCCAGCTCCTCTAATGGGAAACCCTGCCATTCTTAGCCCTTTATTAACCAGCCAGCTCTTGCAAGACTGTGCTTCTTTCTGCTGCCTGCTCGTCCAGGAGCGAGCAGCTGCCTTTTATCCAAATCCCTGCTCTTTCAAAGGCTCTGCTGTGATCTGAGAGGAAGATAAGTACAGATGAGAGCCCCAAGGCTTGCATCAGTTCCTCCTGGCTTGCCCTCTGACATTGGCTGCTCCATGCTGGGCTGGAGCACTTTTTTCCCTCTTCCTTTTTCCACATTGCACAGACCGGTGGTTGGGACAGGTTTAGCTGTCACACGAGATGATGTAATTACCCAAATTACTTGGCAGTGTTTTCATTTCTCAAGTAAATGAAAATGTAAGACTGTGGACTGTGAGACTGAAATGGTGCATCAAGCAACTCTGTAGATCGCTCTTTAAAATTCAAACAAAAGCTCAAATGCGTATTWAGAATGATGGATAATATGAATTAATTTTGAAAGCTGAATAGCTGTAGGAGTCCCTGGACCAGGAAGCTAGCTCTGAATTGGAAGACATCTATCTAAGACTTCCAATGCCACCAAACCCTGAGACCAAATTTAAATTGTCAGGGATAATTAGCCAGAGAAACCTACGTGATTGGATTTTAAAGGGCTGAAGACATTTCTTGCTGGCTTTAGGGGCTGCGTTACAGCTCATGGTGTTATGCTGACACCAAGACTCCCTGCAGGGCTGAAAGCTCTCATGGTGCCATGACACAGAGGCTCCTGAGAGGCTTCAGAGTCTGTGAAGGTGCTTTTTGATGCCTGACCTTGTAAACACCAGAGTCAGGGCACTGCAGAGGCCATAGGACTCCTTTGGGGTCCATCAGAGCAATCCGTCTTTTTTTACTGGAGACCCTTCCATACAGCTGACTAGAGCTGAAATGTCAATATAAGTGTCCACCTGGGCCATGTGCTCCATCTCTATCCTTGGTTAAGTTGTCAGAGGGTGGGAAGTTGCCAATGGAGTAACTGCTCTCATTCACTAATGGTTTCTAACTCGGCCTTTATATATCTAGTTCATACAAAATTTAGGGGTAGCTTCTCAGGGACTGGAGTTGTAATAAATGGTAACATAAGGGTGCTGATCAAGCAATGGAATGTGATGCAACAAACCCATCTCATAGTCTTAAAGTAAAAAAACCTCCAAATTCTCAAAACCAATAAATAATTTTAGTTGCTCACTAGGCATTTGTACTCCAGATGGGTTAATCAGAATTATTTGATAGTTAATGGTCACTCATTAKGCTATGCGTGACAGCTCTGATTTTGTTTTATAGGTGTGAGGGGATTTGAGGACGTAAGAAAGCAGCTTTCAGGTGGAGAAGAAAWTTTTTTCTGAAGTGGTCACACTCAGTTCTCCTGAATTGTACTTTAAGTCRTCCTCTTTGAATGGGAAGCTTACACCAGCATTGTGTCTTCTGAGAAATGACACTTCAAATGAAGCTGTATTAAAGTTCTGGTGAATGATGAAGACACAATGGGTAGCTCTCTGCTGAAATTACCTTGAGAGAATTAAAAAAAAAAAAAAACCAAAACAGACTCTAATTTGGTATAATTCTGTTTGAATAAATGTATCATTTGAAGAGTTTAGTTTTTGAAAAACTGAAATTTTATTCAGCTAATAGAAGTCCAAGGCACCTATTTTTCTGGAAGTCCTGTCCATAACCATAATTCATTGGAACAAGATTTTTCTCACATCAATAAACTCTAAACTATATTTTCTCAGAAATAAACTGTGTTTATCTTGCTAATTTGTGAAMAAAATCAAACTGCAAGTTTGTCTCTCATTGGCATATGGAGTCTTTCAGTGGAATTAATTCCCCTGGGTGCCTTTAACAGCTTTATTCACTTTATCCCTGAACATGAAGTTCAGTTCAAAACAATAAAAAGAGAGGAGGAACTTTTTTTCTTTGTTTTTGCAGTAAGTGACTGGGAAATGTTTTGTTGCCAGAGGCATGTGAAGTTCTGTGGACYCTTCCAAGTGAAACATTGAGTGCAGGATTGCCTGTGATTTTCAGGGAACCAGATGTTCTTTTCAGGTTTTTTAGCTTCTGTTCGGATCCAAAATTAACTTTTTTTTTTTTTCTCCCAAAGCTAAGGTACAATTCTGCCTCCCAAACATTTGAAATTTAAAGCTGGTCAGATGAAAGGAAGTGCCAAAATCTGAGAACAGTCTTCACTCTTACACATTAATATGTCAGAGGAGAATTTCAATAGTAACTTCAGCACAATGCAATGAAAGCTTCACAAATCGTGGTTTAAAGAATCTGTTCAAAGACCAGCATAGAGAAATATATGGACACATTGGTATGTGAGAGAGAGAATTGCTTGGCCACTGCACAACAGCTAAAATGCAAGTCAAATTTACAGCCAGTTAGGAGAAAATGTATGGAGATTTACCCATCTGCTGACATGCAAGAAATTCAGGCAGACTGAAAAACCAAAATCTTTCTAGAAGCTTTTTTATTTATATTTTATGTTCTTCCTGACTTTTTCTTCCCAGAAAGGAAATATCTAAAAAAATGCTGCATTTAATCATAATTAATGCAAACTGAAAAAAGGTTTATAAATGTCTTTTGATTTTATATMGACTCTTTACATAACTTCCAGGCTCAGCTTATGATCTAATACTGTAGCCACAGATTTCAGCTGTACCGCAAATGCTCAGCATCTGCACTTCTCACAAATTTATACAATGAATATGGCAAATCCTGTTGCCCAGAGCACAAAAATGGAGAAAAATAAGCAGTTCTAATAATTTGCAACCTGTCTACCTTTTCCCAATCTTGCTGTCTGTCTGTGTATTAGACACAGAGTACAGCAGTAACAGCTATCAAGTGTCTACAGCAGTTTAAAGACAAAATCCTGAACTGCAATTTGGGTGTTGCTCAGGCATCATAACAGGAACAGATGCCTGGGGATATTCATCTGGTTGTATCCACAGATGAATCCAGATAGGCTACAAGAGGACAGGCAGTTCATTTCTGGTAAGATGAAGTGGAAACTGATTCCAGACAGTGCTTGGATCTCCTGGCAATCTGAGATTCAACATCAGTAGCTGCAGAAATACTTTTAAGTCAAAGTAAGTGATGCGAGATAAAACCAGGCAAAATCTTTCTGCCCAGGTGTTGACTTCTTGTTTTGGCAAGCTAGATGGAAAAAAAAATCTCACTGGTTCATGACCTGCAGAAGCACAGCCGCTCTGTGTTGTGCAGTTAAATGGAGGCTGGAGGCTTGGGGAGGGTGCTGGGAAATTCAGGGGACAGTGTGGGTAGGGGTGGGCAGATTTTGGGTTACTGGAGGACAGTTTGCTCTGCTATTGAAGGAGAACCCACAGGGGCACGATCAGAGGTGTGCCCATGGGATGGATTTAGTTTGGTGAGGTAGAAGCCCAGGCCCTTGCTGCAAAGGGATGGCAGTGCAGGGATGGGAGCTGGGCTCTGTCACCTGGGGTCTTGAGCGACTCCTCCCTCCTTCCCCTGTGTCTGGGGATGCTACAAAGGGAGGTTGGCACCAGCTGGTTCCTGAGGCTTTTCTGCAGGTGAGGGCAGCCAGATGAGGGCCTCAGGACCCCCTGAGCTGCCACTTGGCTGGTGTGGCAGAAGAAAGCAGTAGCTGATGGCACCACCTGAGATCTCCTTTAACCGTGACCTTGTCCACCCCCAGTTTCACATGGGTRCCTTTGTGCCTTTCCAAGCCCAACCTGCCAGCATCTCCATGAAAGCAGTCCTTATCAAAGGGCTTTATACAGAATTTCAATGGCATGTTTTACTGCTGAATTTTGGGTTTTGACATGGGTCTCACTTGGGTATTCCTCATTGTGGGGCTATATGTAAAGTGTTTTGTGTAACAATTATTGCTCTGTGTTTAGGTGTTAYGAGGTAAATATTTTATGGTATGATTTTTTTTTGCATTATCATTTACATTTAGAAAGCTCATTGTGAACATGGAGACTTTGCATGTGTAGAGTTAGACTTCTTATAAGATGCAGTGACCTCTAACGTGGTGGAAGATGCTTATCTCTGTTATGTCTCATCTGCTTTAGGGAAGCAGATGGAAAATAAAATTTTGAGGGAAGGTATATCTTGTTGATAATTCATGCATTGCAGAGTTAATAGAAGGGCTGTCTAAATCACAGTTTTCAGTCCAGTGTTTTTTATAATTTTGAAGTTTGTCATTTGTGTTCACAGGGTATTGMAATAAAGTAGATGTTTTATTTTGCCTTTTCTTTAATATTGCATTTTTCCCCCAAGACTAACAGTCATTTCTTGTTGAGCAGCTTTACATTTATTCTGCATTTTGATGGAAATGAAAAAAACTCTTATTAAAATAAAATGTGTGATTATATCTGAATGCCAGTCTGAACTTGCACTTTATAGTTGAACCTGTCTTTTTCAATAAATGGGTAAGTTTGAAAAAATTTAATTTCTCTTTTCTAATTTATTTTCTTTACTTACTTCTGCAGCGGCTTTCAGGTTTATTGTCCCTCATGACTTTATTCGTAAGCCCAAGTCCACCTGAATACGTACGGTTTGTCCATGTTCCATAGTATTGACATTCTCTTACTCCTTCTCGCTGGCACAGTGAATGACTTCCCTGAATTATTGTGAGCTTAATTCCTCACCATATGCTCTGGACTGGTTCAGCATGTTTTGCTGCTGAAAACCATTCTGCCTTAAAGTTTTCTGAGTTCTGTATTATTTTGGCAGGAGCAATTCAAAATTTTCCCAGWAGGATTTATAAATTGCAATCTGCTTTGTAGCATCCTTCCAGACTGGCTGGGCTGCTTCCTTACCCAGGTGGCTGACTTCCTTGGAGACGTTTGAATTTTGTCTCTGGTATGTTTTTTGAATTTTTTGTTGTAGCATGTCATGGTTGAATCAATGTGCTTTTACTATCTGTGGAGCTCATTATTTTATTGAGGAGAAAAGGCATGACAAGCTCAGCAATTCCCTTTGCTAGTCCAGATCTGGCTTAGSGGGTCTTAAAAATTCAAAACCTGTCTTTTCTGGCATGACAACTTTATATTGGAAATAACCTTCAGTGACTAAAAATAGCTTTTAAATCAAAACATCCATGCTTTTGGACTTGTACTCAAAAAATTGCTTTTGAAACCTAGAGACCACTAATTGCAAAATTTTAAGGAGATTAGATGTTAAAAAAGAGTCTTGAGTTCACTTTTTCAGCAAAATTACRTGTCCATATATGCTACTTAACCATAGACTTTTATACAAATTCTCAGTTTAGAAACAAATGTTAACTTCATTGCAATTTAAACAACAGAATTTTAAAGAGGTATACATCTTGAATTGAAATTGTTGATACAAAATGATTTGGCTCATCTCTGGAGTAATGCAACACAATGCAGATTTAGTTTGAATTTTTCTGAAATGACAAAAGATAATTAAGGCAGTTTGTTTTTTTTCCTTGCATGAAAATTATCAACAGAACTAGCTTAGTTTGGAGGTCTGTTTGACAAAGATTTGTGTGCTTACTTAATTTTTATTCATTCTTTGGTAGCCCTCTGCAAAATCACTGGCAGTGGGCTGCAAGCATAGTGTTACTTTGGGCATAATTGTTGGTATTTTTCACTCTGTGCATTGATGTTGCACAGCACCCCACAAGCGCTTCTGTGATCTTTGTTTTTGATGAAGAGTTTACCAGTTCCAGTTTGACTTGGAGCAGTAGAACATCTTCTTAAATGTGTTCCGCAGTTCCGGGCTTCGAAATGCAAAAATCATRGGGTTGATGATGGCATTGCACATTATGAGCGTCCCATTGATGTGGAAAATGGACATGTAGCAGGCACAGTAAGGGTTATGTGGGCAAAACCTTGCTAAGAGGATGTGAAGAACAAAGGGGGCCCAACAGCAAAGGAAAACTCCAAGAAAAATAGTCAGCGTGATCGCTCCTTTCATGTTAGTTCTGTGATGGACCATGCTRGTGGGCAGTGAGGCGATTTTTCTGGCGTGAGATCGAGCCAGGAGGAACATGTGGACATAGAGGCACAGTATGAAAAACATCATCAGAGGGAAGAAGATAGTGAAGGGAATGACTGTGGCKGCTTCGTAGGAGAAGAGGGCAATGGCGATGCTGCTGCCGGCACAGAACGTCCAAATGATCGCCAGGATCACCGAGGCTCTTCTCAGGGTCATGATGTTGTGGTAGCGCAAAGCGTAGAAGATGGTGATGTATCGATCTGCTGCAATTGCCAGCAAGCTGAAAATGGAGCCCAGCAGAGACAGGATGAACATGGAATCCATGGCATCATCCAGCTTTTTCTCAAAGTCTCCRTGGCGTGTCAGGTACCCCATTTTGCACAAGATGATGAAGATGTTCTCCAGTGTTTTGTACAAGCTGCCCAACATGTCTGAAATGGCTAAACTGCAAATGAAGAAGTACATAGGCAAGTGCAAATTCTTGTTTTTAACAACAGCAATAAGGATAAGCAGGTTTTCCAGTATTCCAGCGGCAGCAACAGTGAAAAAAACTTCCTCTGGCACTACAACCTGAGTGCAGTCAGTGACATTTAATGAAAAATCACTTGTGTTTTCGAGGGACGGAACGCTTGTCTGCCCTGGGTGTTTGATTAAGTTGAAAGGTCTCTCAGTGCTCATTTTTCTGGTGGTGGAAAGATTCTGGGTTGTTTTTTTTTCAGGTTTGCCTTTATTCTGAAGCTGACCTGCCAATCAGACCATTCTTCTTTTGATCAAGGCTCTCTCCTTCATCTGGTGCAATTTTAWGACTTAACTGAAATGTCTGGGATTTCTCCTACAATAAAACATGTAGAAACKTAAATATCAAGAAGAAATTGACCACACAGATAAGGCAAAAATAGACATTTGAAGTATCACCTACTGCAATGGAAAGCACAGGTATAATCACCAAAGAGAGGCACAGTTGTGTTGGATGAAATAAGAGCTGTTCAAAGCTTCRCTTAGAGAAAATCAAAGTGTAAATTCTCTTTTAGCTTCAAAGTAATTTWAAAAAAATATGTGTACTTTTCTTTACCAAAGGGCATACCACATTTACTGAAACTGATCTGACAGACTTCAAGAGTTTGGCAATCTTTACTGGCCCAGCTGTTTGCTTTGAGAAAGCCTGGCATTTCTCACAAGATTTTCAGTATTATTAGACACAAATAAGACTAATGCCAAGATAAACTCTTGTCCAGAACAGTAACATGTTTACCTATACACCGTTGATGGTGTAATGAAATGTYCTCAATTTAAATGTGAACATTTGTAAATATTGATGTTTTGACGTGTTTAGAAATATTAATGTTAGATACTAGTGAGAAGTTTGCTTTTCATTTTAATTGAAAACTGTCTTTTGATTTCATGAGCGTATTTCTATGATCCAAAGTACAACCTTTTCTTGTCTGTGTTTTACACCTATCTAAGAGCCCAAATGTTTATTTCAGCATCAAGATGATTTTCTTTCTCCATAATGATMCTGATCTAACCTACATCAAAGTGTATAGGAATCTTTCCAAAGGAAAATATGTTTTACTGTTTTCATTAATGTGTAGATTGTGTATGCTATTAATTTAGCTTGAATATGACCCAARCAATGAGATAGACTTTTTCTTGCTGTTTTTATAGCCACTGTTGCAAAACACAGATGCAGTTTTGGTATTTAGAAAGTCCCCTTGTTTAATGATATATTTTCACTGAAAGGATTGTCAAGCACTGGAATTGGCTGTCCAGAGGAGTGGTTGAGTCACRGTTCTATGAGCTATTTAAATGATGTGTGGTTGTGACACTTGAGTTTAGTGGTAGACTTGGCAGTGCTGGGTTAATRGTTGAACTCAATRATCTKAAAGGTCTTTTCCAGCCTGAAWAAGTCCATAATTTTATGGKTCTCCTTCTGTTTTTAAGTTTAAACCAGCTTTCTTTGGCACTTTTGTATCAAAGAGCCTGGAAATTACTTTGGACATTTGTTCATAACCRGAGTTGCTGAATACTGTAACCATTGCTACTATTTCAAAGGGAGAAGCAAAAGTTTTAATTATTTTGTATACAAACAAGACTTGGTGCACCAGCCATCACAAATTCAATGAAAAAAACACACTTAAGACAAAGTTTGCCAGAGRGTACCCACACATATCTGAAAACACAGGCTGTGTAGTGGACAAAATGACCTGTATTGCACTGCAGTATGAGTGGACATTCCCAAAGACAATTAGGTCAACATCTGCCAGTATGTGAAGGAAGGAGTTACTAACAAGAATAAGTAACCTGACAATRTCTTTGTAATGATATGTTTTTTAAATTCTCACCTGGAGCTAGTGTCACAGTTAAATATTATGATTTCTAATCTAGCACTCTTAAGTTTTCACCCTTTATAGGAAGTCAGCACAGATGCTTCAGGGGACAAAGGGGACTGGACCAGTAATAGGCAGGTGAGTTATGAGGCCAGGATGATCCCTACACGTGCTAATGGATGTTTCATTCTGTCTACCGGCTTGGCTTAATCCTGAATAGGTAAGTAAGCGAAAATCGAGCCTGRTTCTGCCTTGCCCTAAACGTTGTGCGGCTCTTTAAAATTGTTACAAGTAACTCTGTCTAAGGAATTACTCTAAAATATACAGAMTCCTAAGGGCCCTGGCAGCTTCTCTACTTCCGGTAGCTTTTCTGGCTGTCTCAAAGTACTTAAAATATCTCACTCACTGCTAAGTTTATTGTGCCTAAGGTACCTGAGCATGGCCTGTACAAAAAAACCCGAAATAGAAACTTGCCTGTTGAGGAAAAGTAGCATAATYGAAATGTTCTCAGCTGTAATTGTTTAACTCTTGAAATAGTTTCCTCAGATGACCTAGATTTTAAATGTCTCACTGGTTATTAAGCAGACCCAAATGGTGCAGGAAGCATCCAAGAAAGTTGCTAAAATGTAGTGGCAGCRCAGTTCTTTGATAATGTCTAAGTATTGTTCCTCTATTTGGGAATCCTCCTGAAAGCACTGATATTTCCCATCGGTAACTGAGATGGTAAAAAGGTGCATGTTTGATAACTATCTTTCATAAATGACAGAGGAAGTCTGTATTTTAAAATAGGCATTTAAAAATTTTGTTCAGCAGACACTGAACAAAATAGTGGTGATAGCAAAAGTGGCAGCATTTATTTCCATCCTCTTCTGAATGTGAGCAGTCTCAGTTGCTGGCACTGACGTGGAACAGAAAGATCTCTTTCCAGGGAAGGTCTTTCAGAAATACRAGTCTCCCCTGCTTCCTACTGTGGGTACTGCTAGAAAAAAGTACCACATGGTCACATTTCTTTGTTCAGTTGCTAGAAGCTGTATCTTCTCATCAGTAAACATATTTCATATGAAAAACTAATTTAATACACAATACAGTAATTGTGGCTTTGATGTAACCTTCTCCCTTCTAAGTATTCTTCTTTTTTTTTTCAAAATTACAGTGTAGGTAAAACAAAATCAGTTAAGGGTATGTAAAAACAGTAGGAAAAATTAAGATGATATGATACCTGGATCTTCATCACATAATTAAAAAAAATAAAATTAACAACTGCAATTAGTATCCATGTGGTATTAGATAATTTATTCTTTTGCTTTGATCTCCCTCTAGTGTTCAAGAAAATAGTGTTAGCCAGGTATTAATGTCTGATTACAGCTATTCTGGTTCCACACATGTGTGGACATTACATAATGTTGTGTCTCCTAATCTCGAGTTCATGATCTGTCATCAAACCYAGAGAAATGTTTTTTTGTATAAGGGTGTCCACTGCCATGGATCTTGGTGATTTACTGCACCAAACAATGAGTATGTGTCCCACATGATTCTAACATCGTTACTGTCTTAGAAATAACTTTATGCTGATAGAGATKACACTTTTTGAAGAAAAGAGCAAGGAAACAAAAAGAGGAAATGTGTACGTATACAAGCTAAATACAGAAAAAAATGATTGTTGTATCTAATACTGTATATATACCAATTGGGCTAATTGCTTGCAAGATTTCACTCATGTGATTTCAACTGTAACTTCCTTATGGAAAGCATTTCTAGAGTGAAATTAAACTGCAAATCATACTTGCTGAAATTTTAAATATAAGATATGTGTGTATATGTTGGAGAGAATTCTTTTTTTCAGACTTTGAAAGCTGCAAAAAAGCATTTTCTGTTCAAATCATAAACTGAACAGACTGTAGGTCTTGCAAAGATTTGAAAAACATTTGAAAGTTTTTGAAGTTTTGAATTTGAACATTTTGAAGTTTTTTTATTTCTTATGGTTCCATACTTTCTTCTTCCCTTAAGATCAGCACCAAAGTGACACAATTACGTGTTTTTTTAATRAATAAGGAAAATCAGGAAAGATTTTCTTATTCGTATTTGAAGTTAGGTATATTGAATATGCCACAATTTTGTTGCAAAAAAAAGAAAAAAAAAAGGCAATAAAGCATGTAAGTTATGCAGAAACTAACTGGCCAGGACTACTTCTCTCTSTACGATATGAGTGTATCTTTATTTAAAACATGCATAGCCCTGGGTATTTCAGCAAAGATACTGAAAGAAAGAAAAGTAAAAACGATTAAAGGAAGATGGAATGAGTTCTCAATATACTTAAAAATAAATCTTTGCGGTAGCAGAGAGGAAAAGGAATTGTTTAGGATGTTTATGAATGAAGTTGCAAGAACCATTAAAATGGCAGAAAGAAAAAGAAATTAAAGCTGAAAACCYGGGACACATTTTCTAATTGATGAACTCCTTGTGGCAGTGTAATTTCTCACATACAATTTCTGAGACAGTAAGCTATGCTGTTTTCTGAAGCACTGGAGCTAAAAAAACTTGCATAAAATGTTGGAGGKTATATGAAGACTCTTGTTTTGTCACATTTTGACACAGAATGCCCTCAAAGTCTTTAGGGAAATAATCCTCTTCATATCAAGTGTGTGGATAATTTATTGAAAGAAAGATACCTATAGAGTTTAAAACTAGCACCTGTACAAAATCGATGGCTGTAAATGCATTAATGCACTGCTGACTGGTGTTTCTCTTCCTTATCCAGTACTTGCACTTTGGAGAAGCCTTCCCACCGGCTCAGACAGCCCTGGGGAGGGGGCACTTCTGCAAGGCATTTAATACTTAATATTTAATAAGCTGTCAGGGAAGGGAGTGAAGTGCAGGGAAGGTTTCCCCTGTCTTTTCTGCTATATGTGATCATGGGGGCTGTGTTTTTTCTGAAACATGAGGAGCCTCACTCCCTGCAGTTTCTGTCGCTTTGTAAAGTTGAGATGCATTAAGAAATACAGCTACTGTGGTACACTAAGAAGTAAAATTATTGTTCTATTGTAATGTTTAACACCAYAATCTAGCTAAAGAGGAAAAACAAACCCCAAACCAAACCAAGCTTGCTGTGTCTGGTGCAAAGTAATTGCTTTGGAAGCGATGTGTTTATACCCTTTGGTCACATCCATCATCCTCAGATCAGTCTCTAGCCATTTGGAGTGATTTAGTGACAAGCTATTGTGATCAATGCCCACTAAACATATGTTTCTTTATTAATATATAGTGGAAAGRTTCATGTTTCTTTGAAACACTAGTTATTGTGYTCRAAMTTTATAGTTGRCTTTTATTACACTGTTCTTTCTTATTTCTTTCCAGAAAAAAACCTAATTTTAAGCTTATATATAGCTGTTACTTTCTACAAAGAATGAAAAATGATGTTGGATTTGAACACAGAGAAAAAAGTTCYTTGGGATCATTGTAAAATCAATCAAGAGGCCTTCAAGTGACATTTCTGGAGGCCGCTGCTCTGTTCTTGCACTTTCTAGTAAATCATTGTTTTCCAGTGATAATGCCATCTCAAAAATACTATCAAAAAGCTTCAAGGAAATCTCCTTTACTTAAAAGTGTTAACCATTTCTTGAAAAAGAAGTCTAATGTATGTGCTYCAAAGAAAGAAGCACTCCTGGGTGTTCTYATAGGAGCAYCCATCTTTWTCTCTGGCTGTGTTTGCTCCAGTAGTTGCAAACAAATAATAGTCAAAGTATATTGTRCCATTAGAATAATATTTAATATTTTTAAATGATGGAAAACAAGGGTGTGGATTTATAGCATATAGCCTGCTGTTTAAGTGCATTATTTTTTGGTAAATATTAGGAATGTCTTATTGAAAAAATCATGCATCAAAACACAGCATCTTCTTTCCTGAGAGCTTCTTAAAAGTGCCATTGTTCTTTTTGTCTTGCCACTGAACAAATATATTAACATTTATTTATGCTAAAAAGTAAAAATAGTGAAAATATGATTAAAAAATTAATTCAATAGATGGTTATTTTCTCTGGGAAGCCTGTAGAATGGGGGCAGGGTGAAGATAATACCTCTTTTAGATTTGTCTTTTCAGAGCCATCTTCATTCCATATAGCTGGGAGGGAGAATGAATAGAAAAACAAGTGTGGGAGGACTCAAATCTAAATTCTCCAAGCAATGTATGTAAAAATCTTGTGTTTGGAGCAGGGGCCACATAAATCTTTAGTGTGGTTATGTGTTGGCATTCAGTGCTACCATGGATTCTGCTACAGCTAGAAATAGACACGATCTCATTGCAAAAGGTGAGCTGTCATCCAAAGCCACCCCTGGAGAGGTGTGGGAGGTTATGAAGATACCTCAAATTAGGCCATTTTAGCTTGTCTTTTCCACTTATTAACATGTGGAACTACCATGACAATGAAGCTGTGACAGAACAGGTATTTCTACCTCTGCACAGGTGTCCCAGAATTACATGTRTATATGGGGTGTGTGTGCATGTGGTGAAATTTGTCTTCTGCTTCTGAAATAATCAACAGGGAAAGTGGAATGATAAATATCAGTTCAGATATCTACAACAAAGTATGTTAAATAGAGGAATTGCTCTGCCTTAATTTTTGGTTATCTGCTTCAAGGCAGAGACTGCTGCTGTCCTCTGCCTTCCTCAGCTGTGTGCTGCAGACTGATGTAGGATTCACTATCTAAATGTATTGGCAATTAGAATGCACAAAACCACAAACCATCTGAGAAATCTGTGACTGTCAGGCAGATCGATGGCATTGTTCAAATTTGCACTTGAGCATGTGAGAACAGAATTTTATCTCCCCAAACAGAGTGAATACAACTAAACAGTACCTGACAGGAGTAGCCCTCCTTAGAAAATTCCTGGTGCAGATCCAGAAGAAGACTCTCTGATGACCAGCTGGAAAGTCTCTGAGGAATGTGCGGCCTCTGGCTGATGCAGTGAAAAAAACAGATGAAGCAAGAAAAAATGTATACGGAAGATATACATTTCAGTAGAAGTTTTCCTACTATATAACTTAACTTCTTCGGTTGGTAAAGAGCAAAATCTTATCCAGTCTTCATACAAGAGGCATAAAAMCCCTGCCAAAATTTTGCTTTAAAGAGGAATGATTGCAAGATGAAAGRTTTTAGGGAGCATTAGAAATATGGCACTTCATTCCACAACAACATTGCATATTTCACTAATTTCTCCAAGGAGGCTATCTGACATTAGATATATTTAGTACACCTCTACTTACCTGCTGGAGAAATCACTTGTGAGTCAGTTTGCTGGTAGCTCTGGGAGCAAGATTATTTATAAAGGAAATGAAGCCAACACAGTCTTTGCGTAAGGGAAAGACTGGAACATCTAAATCAAAGGGGATGACAGTTGTTTCATTGGCATAACCTTGAATTAATGTCTCTTTAAAATAAATCATCCACTGTCTCCTGAAACATTTATAAGAGAAGAAAAAAGAGAGAAATGCCCAATCAAAGGGAAAATATTCTGTTTCAGATGGGTTATCTTTTCAAGTATTCCTCTTTATAACCTCCCCTTCTRATATTTGGCAGGAGGAGGTGTAGATCACAAAAAGACCATGGACTGTGTTATAAATAGTATTTGAACACTCAGGTAGATGGCTGAAATGCCATAGTATGTTCACTGCCCATCAAGATGATTTTCACTGTGTCTATTTTCAATCTAACATCTCTGCTGAAGACAAAGTTGGTAGCTGAACTGAAAAGTTAACGAGGTAGAGAGAATTCAGCTGCACCGAGGTCCAACAGTAAAAGTCTGAATAAATATAAGTGAGCTTTTACAGTATTCCATGAAGATATGGTAGGCCTTATCATTTAAGCAAATGGAAAGGAAAAGCATAAGTGAGTTACCCTGGGGAAAGTTTTCCCATTTGTACCTATTAAAGAGCAATTAAATTGCAATGCCCAAAAGGAGAATTGTATTCTTAACAGCATAAACGGAGAAAATTTGTTTTCTTCCAGGGTACCAAAGAAAAGCTGAAGTCTGCTTCAGAAAGGGTGGATTCAGGCTCAGGAAAAGAGGATTTAATTCATCTGTGAGCAGCAGGACTGGTAAAAACATAACCCCTCTGCAATTAGCAATTTGACTAAGAGAGAGTCATTTGGATCCCTGGAACATAATGATTGGAGAAGAAAAACCTTAGCAACGCCTTAGAAGGGAGGGGACCTGAAAAAAGAAGAAACCTTCTTAAAGTAGAAGGTATTTTCATCATCTTTAAGTGTCCTTCAGATTTTTAAGGAGGAAAAAAGTGTCTCACTCAAACTCTTCATCCTCAGTTGTACACAGGTTTGCTTTTAATTCTCTTTTCTTTTGAGCAGTTGAACCTGTTGAGTGCCATTATGGTACACAGAGATAACAAAATAGGATAAAGTCGAGACAACTGGTATCACAGGAGTATAGTACAATTGTTTACTATTTCTTTTTACTTGTKTTGTGCAACATTTGAATGATCTCCTTCAAATACATCTGATCTTGGTCCTTGCAAGAGCAAGCTTCAGGGGTACATTCTTTATGGTTCTTTGGGCAGAACTCATCTCATGAATTCATGTTCTTTGCACTGCTTTGCACATGAAGACACTCATCAGCTGCCTCAAAAGTTGTGAAGACCTTCACTCCTTGGGCTGTGAAATTCTGGTTTGCACTAAGAGTGAAACACACAGCCTAACAATATATTGTATGTACAAAAAATCCTGTACCATAAGCTGCAATAAATAGTTAATAAGGAAAAGTCCATAGATTTGTGCTTGCATTTTATTTTGGCTGCAGAAAATAAGCACACCAGAGGCACAGAGAGTTCTTCACTCAGCCTTAGGCAACGAGTAAGTTTGGATCAGTCTGATCTGACAATGAAATAAAGAGATAAAACTCACAATAACAAGGTTTAGTCAGAGAAGCTGTGGACACCYCATCATTTGAAGGRTTCAAGGCCGGGCTGGATGGAGCTCTGAGCARCCTGCTCTGGTGGAAGGTGTCCCTGTCATTGCAGTGGGGTCAGAACTACACGRTCTTTAAAGTCCCTTCCAACCCAAACCATTCTGTGATTCTGTGTAAAATAAAGACATCAGCCCAACACTCTGCTGTGTCCCTGCTAGCACTCAAAATAGCCCTGTTCAGGTGTGATGTGAGTGTCACTCTAAGCAGCCCAGCAGAGCTGTGACTGTAAGCATGGGAGTGACAAAAATGTGCCCTTAAGCTCCAACTGCAGCTCACGGAACTCTCATCCTCCAGAATCACAGGAAGTGCAAAACTGCAGCCATAGAAGAGCTTGAGATGCATTTGCTGTACTTTTGACCTGGCTACTGAGGCTCTGTGCTGATCAGCACGGGTGTCTGATGCTATGGGTAAATGCAAACTGAATGTCTCAGGAAACACAATCATAAGAAATAGGAAGGTTGGTATTTGTCAGAGTTTTATTCTGAAAGGTATTGTGAGCATTTAGAGAAGGGATSAGAGGTGACAAATAAATTAAAATGCTCCCTGACAAACCACCTACCTAARCATAAATCACTACAGTTTTAGGCAGATCATTTTATCTAATGTTAATTCTTGACTTTTCTGTTTTGTTTTGAGAAGGAAAGATATGTAAATAGGAAAGCATATGTCAGAGGGAGGCCAAGAGCTATTAATTGTTTTTTTCAAAAATATTACTATATTATAGTCAAAACAGATGCACTATGATGAATTACAACAAAAAAAAAATCTAGAATTTCACGTCATATATAAAGAATTAATTCCCTGTTATCACATTGCATAAAATTTATTATTTCTATTTATGATTTCTATTTATTTAGCCATTAAATCAGCAGATTATTCGAGTTTGAAGGTTAAAAAAATGCAAAATAATTAGAAAATGACCTTATCACCTGAAAAACTGGTTGCAATGATTTTTCCAGTTCTGTGGTTAAAAAGCCATAGCCAATTTAGCACTCATATTGAATGTCTTCTCATCCCACTGTGTTTCAATTCCAAAGCGCACACCAGGAAATAAACAATATTTTCACAACAGGTGAAGAAAGTAAGAGATCTAGAAATTGTAGCAGTAAAAATCTCTACAAATAGCCCAGGCTTTCAAGGAGGAGACAGGTTCAGTGGCGTTGGCTACAGGAGGAGGGAGTGAAAACTGTGGCCTCAGAAGGGTCAAGAAAAAAGCAAATGCAATTTCCACAGTGCACAATTTTTTCCATCCGGTACACAGGGAAGCCATCAACTGTAGTTTATTGGATAGATTGAATACTTTGCAGAGTCTCAGATTCTGTGGCCATGACCTTTAACAAAACAACAAAGCATGGATTTAGCCTTCCATTTGATTCTTGCTTAGCAGCAGATCTGTTAGGCCAGATTTTTATTCTGTGCCATTCTCAACATGCCATGCAAACTTGGAACTTTGCAGAAAAYGCAACTATTAGGTTACTCTGTCATCAGAAAGCAAACAATAATTTTTTGGGGACAGATGGCTAGAGCAAACATTAGCAGGAGCAGAGGTTTGTCTGAAGCAGAAGATGGCCTAATTGTGGTAGTCTGGTAAATAAAAAATTTGTAAATATCTGCAATTTTATTACCAGTAATCCAGTAGTTGCACAAAGATGCTACTAAATATTTTTTTCAGTGAATTGACATATGAAAGAAAAGTAAGTTTTAGGGAATTTCTGGAGGTACATTGGTAATAAATTTGTCCCTGAGGCAACGCCATATGGTCAAACAAAGCTCCAAGAAGAAAGGATTCAGCCAACTTTTTCAGATGTTAGCATGTTTTATCCTGCACACTGAAATRCAGCAAATGATAAAAGATGCTATTAGAATGCCAGTAGAGATTTTTTTTTTAAGATGAATTTGGGCTCTTTTTGATCACTTCAATTTTTCCATCAGGAATTGTCTATGAAATTTTGTTAAATCCTACAACATTGTCAGGGAATGTATTAAACTCAGTACTTGCGGGGTTTGCGTGGTCTTCTTAAATGTCAACGTTTACTTTTTTATAAATACTTGGATTTTTTATTTTTTGTATTGTGCTGTTGCAAGTGTTTTAGGCATAATGTTACTATTCAACATAAAAGATTAGGAAGGTCTTAGAAGGAAAAATGGGCACTGCTTTTGCCCTGAGAGATGGTTTTTAAGCACAGAGCACAGCAGTCAGGTACTGCTCAAACTGGTATTCAAGGAGACCAAAACATTTTCTGTGGATGGAAAACATTTTCCATTCAGTCAATAGTATGTCAGGAGAATTTAGTAATTTTATAAAAACTACATTAATTTCTTCAAAAGTGCGAGTGGGAATAGCTAAAAGGAACACAGATTTTTTTAAGAGTGATTGGCTTTCTAGTATAATTTTCCAGTTTTTGTTTCCTACTTGCTGTTTGTTTTCCCCACGTTTCCTCTTTGTGGAGCTTTTGGAGGACATTCWAACCAAAGAAAGCCAAGGGAACACATTTGTTAATTTGATTATCCACTATCAAAACTACTGTTTAATTATTTTCACTTTCAAAAAGCAAATACTGTAACATTTCTCAAATTGTAAATTTATTTTAAAACCTCCTGAGCTTTTTCTTTCTTTTTCTCCCTCATTTTGCTTTTTCAGTACTAGGAGCAAAATAATTGCGCTTGAGGTAGTTTTCAGGGAAAGCTGTTTTAATGAAAACAAGTGCCTTTAAAAATAGACATATCCTTAATTTTTTTATTACACTTAAATAAATGACAACATTTTCATGAAGGTTGGGGTCATCATACTTGTTAAAAATATCTGTAAATATGGTAAAAAACTGAAATATATTCAGTTTTATATGAACTTAAAACCAATAAAGCCTTTAAGACAGATATAAATTAACTTTCTTTGGAAAGGTCCAGTATTTCAACATTCAGGAGGAGCTAATACTTTGAAGGGAATTATCTAAAACTTTGCATTCTCCTCTTCCAGAACCTCCTACAAGGCAGGAGAATGTCCCCTTCTCCTTCTAGCCTGCTTTATGAGAAGCATTGCCAATGGCAGGCTGTGGCACAGGKCTGGCAGCTTTGGGTCTGAAGTTTCTGTCCCTGGGATGATTTCTTCTCTTGACACTCACTGTGCAATGGGGAGGCCGTTTTTCTGCTCAATTGCAAAATGTGTCACCTTAAGGACAGCAAAATGAAGTTTCATGTAAAATGATAGCCTGTTGACTGGGATTTTTAGTTGGCTTTTAACAAGCAGAAATTCAATGGTTAGTGAGGTAAATTTTTTAAAAAGCTCATAAACTTCAAAATAATTTGCACAGGGAAATAAAATGCAACAGGTTTCTTTATTTGAAGGTTAATATTATATTTGACATTTTATTTCTCRTTTGAAAAAAGTTTTGAAGAAATCTGAATTTTTAAATATAGTTTTATACATTCGTGCTTTCTATCTAGGTAGGAGAAGAAAACAATGCATTTTACACTAATTAAAATTAACAAATAAAAATATAGAAAGGAGTAAGTTGTAATGACAGGGATAAATATTACTAAAAAACTCTACACTTTCAGTAAAATAATTTGTCCTTTAATTGAAATCTCTGGCAGAAGATCCAGAGATGGAAGAGTTACTTCAGATGTTTTAACTTCTCTTTCTTTGCTCTCAGTAAAACCTTGTGCCCCAGGGGGCTCAGTGGGGCTGTCTGAGGGGAAGAGCAACACTTTTTCTGTCRTTGGTTCTGAGCAGCAGCGGGGGAAAAGTGCAATCCTTTGATAAAACAGGTTGAAGAACTCCTTTCATTTTCCTTGTTTCCTTTAGTGCAGAGGGCTTTGTGTCAGGCTGAGACAGCATCCCTGCAATCCTAGGATTGTAGGTGCAGTTAACCTGACCACCTCTACAACGTTTTGCTCTATAAAATTCTGATTTATCTTTATGTTTGAAGCTTTGATAGTGGAGTTAAGCTGAATGGGAGGAGGAACTTTGGAATATGGAATAATGCAATTTAAAATATGACCTCCTAGGGTAGTGACTGGGTAGGTGGACAAGGGTTAACTGGAATGTCAAAGACAGCTCATACAATTTTTATATCACTTAAACCCCAAAAGGCAGACAGGTGAAAGTGCTGAAATACGTTCATTTACTTTTTCCGATGACCATTACATATCATTACTTGACACAAAGAAAGACCTTGTCCAAATGGATTTWAAAAAACAATTTATCTGGTAATTTCTAAATGCATTAGCAGCTCTTTGGTCTGCTTTTGTAGTTTGGATGTTCTTTTGACGTCCTATTTTTCTTGTATTTAATTTCTAGCTTTATGAATCATGGTTTTTTTTATTGCTGTTTGTGTATTTACCTATTTTGTTTAGTGTGAAGTGGTTACTGAAATAACGTGTCTGAAATAACATAATTACAATTTTTGGCATGCAAAGAACAGAAATAATCAATACAACAGCTTTGTCTATTGATTTTTCTCTTTCAAGGCATTGATATTCAGCTTTTGTTTTAGTTTTTTTGGAGGAAATTAGAGAAAAAAGSCTATTTCTTCAGGCATTTGAAGCTTTTTTTCCTCTGACTGTTAATTAGTCTACAGCATGCTTTTATTGAATGCTTCATTTGTTTAGTGTGACAGAAAATCAACAGACTTGGATTTTGTTCTCAATCTAGTTTGCATCTACCTGCCTGTTATTCCCACTAAACACGTTTCCCCCAGACAATGTTTGGTTATCTTTTATGTATAATTGAAAGGCCTCTTATATTCTTCATTTATCATTCTCAGCCATGCATGGGTACTGAGATTTGGAGCAAAACTGAACACGTTTACATCAGTAAATTGAAATTTTTTGTTCTTGTACTAATCTTCACAAGCAGCATTTAGGCTCAGTATGCAAAAAATAAAAGAAAGACAAAGGGAGAGAGGGAGAGACTCTGCCTTTTCCCCCCATTTAAAAAATCCTGTATATTTTGTCAAGAGTTTCACCTTCCTATTCTGTAGTCCCATAGCAACCAGGCACTCCTCTTTGATATGATTTGGTGGTATTGGTGTATTTTGTTGCCCATGGTCTTGCTTTCACTTAAATGTGAGATTGTCAMAGTTGAATGAATACTGTTCTTTATGGTCACTTGTCAACCCTTGAAACTGCATTGTAAATGTAATTAAAAAAAAACACAAAGAAGGCAAACATTAGAAATGTGGGGATTCTTGACTTTTAATCTGGCTGTTACATAGAATGAGTTTTCAGTACTAAGCCACTTACAGGTTGCAAATGGAAAAATTTCCTGGATCATTATATGTGTTTAACTAATTATAAACTACAGTAAAGCGAAGATCCTGTAATAGGAAAAATCACAATTGGTGGGAAGGTCTCAAAGAATGCTTTTTGAGCAAAATCACGGTAGCCCTCACAATTCCTAAGTTTCTTGTTGGGGTCCAAGGCAGCCTGCAAGCAGAGCCAGAAAGAAGAACTGCCCTCACAGAGCTGCCCCAAAACATGCTCCAATCAAACTCCATATATGCTGATACATCACAGCATTTCCAGAAATAATGACTCTCAGGYTGGAATTTCTTTCTTCCCCCCAGTATTCCTGAACTTTTTGTGAATCAGGAAGCTGAGTTCTGAAGACAYCTTGCTCCACAGAACAATCCCTCAGACTCATTCTCTAAGAGACRAGACCTTAAGACTTCCTGCACCCACAGCTGGGACTGCTCCTGATCATAAAGAATTTGACTTTTCAATTTCTGCTACGTTTTGATGAACTTACCACTGACATGTAATAGAAGAAGAGGAGATGAAGTTTCTTTCTGTGTTTTCAGCCATCAAGTTGAGTAAATGGAGTAGAGGAGAGGCCAGGCTCTTCTCAGCATCCCTCTCTTTTCCACCAGTGGGCAGTGCAACTGAATCACCCTAAAGGAACACAAACAACTGGGATTTTCTCCACAGTTCATTCATCGTGTACCAGCTTGGATGCAATGTGAACACAGAATGTGCTTGTGAAATGGGTTTGCCATAGCCAGGGAAGTATTGGCACAGGTCAATTGTGATCTTAAAGTAGTTCAATCAAACACATTAAAAAAAATCAGTTGAAAAAACATCTTTTTCCATCAAGCTTATTATGTGAAATAGCTAAAACTGAAACAGTTCTAAATAAATTTGAGATGTAGAAGAGTGAAAAGGTCTGTAATAACCACATYGAATTAACACAGAATTCCTGTGCTTTGACATTCATGTTTGATCTTTGATGTTTTGTAATAAAGTTATCTCCTTCACCATTTTATAAATGAAAATGTTTTTTTTTCCAGCAAACTACGTGTGCTTTAACTTTTCATCTTATTCCATTATAGTTCAGGGCTGCTAAAGAGCTATATTTGCTCTCAGCAGAGCTCAAAATATCTTGTTCTTTATTCAGAAAGAAGGCGCGTAATTACATTAAACCTGAACAATGGAATAGTTCAGAAATTGAAAGAATGAACATCAACAACAACAATAACAAATTTATACAGTTTGACATATCCAGTATGCTGATTATGAAAGTTATTTCTATTTAGATTTATTAATGATAATTCCTCCATACTAATTTGCTTATGGACTACAAGGCTCCTGAGAGAGATGTCAAAATATGGCAATAAAGATCAGTGCATAATTAATCAAAACGTTATTTAAACCCAAACTTTGAAATAATTTTAATTATAATTGTCACCTTTTAGTATAATGATATGGCAAAAGGGAGAGTGACTACATTTTGCCATCCATGAGAGATTCATATTCCTGCAAATGCTTATGCAARGCTATAAATACACCTGAGTGTAATTTTGGTATTGGAGTCTTGCTAAAAACTGGAGTTGAAGGAACTACTTTATTTTTCCACTAAGAGGATTCTGAACCAGGTGAGGAAATACAAGATGTTCAGCAAGAAAAGGTTTGAAAAARGAAGTAAAATAGGTGGTCATTATGTAAGAAAATGAAGAATGTCTTTAAAAAAAGGATTGCTGTAGATTATGCCCATTTCCTTTTCTATTTATAGAACTGCCCACTTATAAAAAYAGCACTGCAAAGGGCATGATTGTGCATGCAAAATATTGAATAAATGCAAAAGTTTTCATAAGCTGTCTGTGGTTTATGGATTTTGTATTAAAAACTGTTGCATATAAACTCCAAGGCATCACTGCTGCTAAAATGAAAAATAGGGAAGAAGTAGTGTCATAAATGGAGACTGTCCACCAGGAACCATCAGGTTCTTGCCTAAAAGCAGTGGTGTATCTAGAAAATGAACAGTGGTGCAAGGCTTGTTCAAGAAGCCTGGAAACCCATCCTTGGCAAATAAAACTCTTTGATATTTAGGCACTAAGTGCTGCAAATAGTCATGACTTTCCAAACTGCCCTACTTGTCAAGTATTTGCCAAAATATGCAGTTTATAGAGATATGTACAAAATATTCTTTAACTTTAGAGTAGTCAGAGAGAGTAKAGCAAATGGCAGGCTAAAACACAGGATTCTAGCTCATTTATGCAGGCTGCAGGAGAGAGAGTTCAGGGTGATCTGAATACATCTTACACAAGTAGCAYTTTCAAAGTAAAGGGTTTTAAACATCTGACCAAAGTTCAGAGGACCAAAGTTGAAGATGAATCTATTTAGAATCTCGTTTTCTTTTTTATAGCTAACAAGAGGTACAATGTGTGAAGGGTAAAGTGGTGATAATTTAAATCTCTGGCTTGCTTTGTGCAGGGTGCTGGAATGCAGGGCCCTTGCAACATGGCTTAATTACCGCCTGTTGTTGTCATCAGTGATATTAATTATAAATATCATATTTTAGAGGTATTTAGCCACTGATTTTAATGGAATTGAGAGCCTGAGTGCATCCCACTTGACACAAAGTCCAGTGTCAAAGTGGTCTCTGAGCATTTTGTAATGGGCATTGCCCCAGCAGCAAATCCTTATGTGACACAGAGTGAGCAAGGTCTTGTTCTGCAGTGCTAATGTCTAGGAGCTGCCTACTTTTACACATTCCACTTTAATTATTAAGACTAATTATTTCTCTGCTTATTCCCTGAAACACTTTTTTGTGTAAAGGTTACCAAATGATATTAATAGTTACTAAAAAATATTCTAGATCTTTCCAATCCAGCTGAATTTACAGCTGAATTACAGCTGATTCACAGCTGAATTTACTTCTTTACAGACTTTTAAAAGTAGATTTCTGAGGGATTTTTTATTTCATGTTGATGTCTCCTTTTACAAGAAGTACAGTTCCTTAATACACTACTTTGAATCATGTAACCATTTTAGACTCTTGATATTCTTGCTTTGATGAACACTTGTACATCAATTTTGCACTGAATGTCTTACTTTTTACTTTGCAGTCTCTAAATTGTCTTTCARGCAATGTGGTAATATTTGTAACAGGCATGAGGCTGGGCTGAAGCTGCCAGTGGAGTGCAATAACTTTTTTCTCTCACGTCTTGAGGTGCCTGCRTAGAGCATTTGATGTGTGAAAACTGGTAGTTTAACATTTCTACTCCAACCCTTCCTGGGACTGATTATTAATTACTCTACAGGATAAAGTGTTATTAATGAGAAACTGTGCAGATTAACACGGGAAGATTCAGGAGGAAAAGAGGATTGCGTTTAGTTTTTTACCCAGATATAGAGAGCTGGGGAATTTTTCTGTGCTGCAGTGAGTGAGAACAACTAAATTACTATGTGGGGAGTGGCTGCTGATAATATAATTTTCTTCCCTTTCCACTAAATCTTGCTTCCTTGCTAAACAGATTTTTATTACAGATGCCAGAGTCTCCCTCCTAGATTCTGTCTTTGAATTACAATATTTGTTTAATCAAACCCTTTAAATGAATTTRTCTGCTCATTTAAGGGGCAACCCCTTTGATCACTTTCTGGTGCAGGGAGTGGCACACAAACAAATAGAATTATGTAACCTCTTGTATCAGGCTGTAGCTGGCACATGAGATATGATTRCAGGCAGGAATAGGCTCACCCTCTCTCTGCATTCATGACTACTCCTTKATTGGAAACAAAAGGGGTAGATTAGCTGGATGCAGAATCCAAGCTAATAGCTTCAGTTTGATTTGCAGCTGATTGAATTGAAGAACAGACAGAACTGGCCTTTGTCTCTCTGTAAGAGGCTGCACAAACATATTCACCACGACTCTTGCATCAAGATTCTTTCTCCTCAATGAGYTAAAGCCTTTATTGTAGGATACCTAGGCTTGATKTAAACCACCCCCTCAAACAACAGTRGAGAATTGCTGGCTGTTTTCTGGTTTTATACTTTTTATATATGCAGCTATACACAGAGCAAGTTCCTGTTGGATGTAAGGGATGCAGCTGTGGAGCACAAACAAAATCCAAGAAGAATGTGCAAACAGAAAAACTATTTCTGCTTCTGTGTGTGTTTCTAATTCTTGCTAAACCTGTCATCCCCTCATTATCTTCTGGTGAATGAACTGCTTTTAATCAACATCACAGGCTATTACTTAATATATAGAATATTATTTCTTTTAGAAGTTTAATTATGGCAAGTCAGTTCAGAATAGCTGAGATAGACAAGGAATGTTTTTTCACTGACTTCCCTTGGATCTAGTTGTCAAGGTGTGATATTTAATAGGTGCCATTGTAAACATCTATGAATAGTTCATAAAAGAAACAAAAACCTCTTTGAGGGAGTTCACAATAGTGAAGTATGAAAAAGAACAAACCGCTAGCAAATTAATATCATAATTGCTGACTTTTTTGTTTTTGTAAGACCTCTATCATTTGATCTAACACTGCATTAATTCTATATTCTATTGTGAAAGGGTGATAGATTATAAATCTATTATCAAACAGTTCTAGCCTTAGACCTTTTGCAGACTGTTTTGTGGACTCTGTTGCATTAATAGAATAATTTCTTCTGAGTTGCATTGATAGTTGGTTTGGCTAGTTACAATAAAATTACAAAAAATACTCAGAAAACAGGGCTAACTCTTCTAGTCCCTGGTCCCAAGGCAGAAAGACCTACACCTATTCTGACTTACATAGGTTACTTTTCTAACATCTAATAAAAAACCTCCATTTATTTCTGTGCATGTCTCCTTAAGTGTTTCCTCTTATGTGAATGAAATTTTTTGTTGCAATCAAAGTCAGAGTGATACAGAAATAACATGATTTAAAATCAGAAATTGTATTTTGACAGACTCGTTCTAACAGAACAATTACTTTTTCATACTAAGTGCCTACTTTTCCTTTTCATAAAAGAAAAGAAAAATGAAAATGAAAGTAAAGGCAAATAATGAACTGTGATTTATTTTGGTGTCACTCACAGCATCCGGTGAGAGCTTTAGGTCAGCGTTTCCCTGATCCTATTTCTTGTATGGGACAGGCTATTCAGCCATATAATATTCTTCTAATTGTGGATAGCTAATTGCATACYACACACTGCTTCTAGATATTTTGCCTCTGCAAACTCATTCATTGAATTATCTTGGGATATTGGAAGCAATCTGGAAACATAGGACTGTAAAACGCTACATACATTAAGTTCACTCCCCTGCAGTAGAARAAAATCAAGAAGGAGAGTACATCAGGAAGACACGTATAAATACACTTTTTTTGTCTCAGATCACAAAACACTTGACATTTCTCTGACAGAGGGGATTTGACTGCTATGACTGAAAACATGGGCACTGAAAAATCTACCAAGGAAAAGAGCAGAGAGCTCAAGGGACAGTCAGTGTGTYAGCACTTGCACAGTCAGAAAAATAACAGTCCCAAAAAGTGGTTTATGCTCAGGCCTGCCAAAAAACAGGTAATAAAACAAACCATCCAACCCAGCAGACATCTTCTATCCAATCTGAAGAAGTCAGATGTCTCATCTGACATTTTTTTGTTATCTGTGTGTGTAAGGGCAAGATGGGGCAATGGATGCATCTCAACAGATCTTCAGTAAATTGCGAGACCACGCTAAATTAATGCATGAAAACTGTGTAATTAATTCCTTTAGATATGATCCACTGCCCAGCTCCAAGACTAAGATTGGATCCAGCCACACCTGAGCTCCCTGGGAAGTTTAGAAAGCAGGGGAGGTCACCTCTGAAACTCATTACTCAACAAGAGAGTGTCCTGTTCCCTTTTATGTCTTGATCTCTGTGTATATTATCCTAAACTGATTTTAACTTGCTTTTCCAATATTTGTTTGATCCACATGGTAAGTTAAAAGCATTTGTAAGAATGGCCTCCATMCAAGGTGATAGGAAGCAGAACAGTTAAAAAACAAATCAGGGAATAAGATAGATTATGACAGGGAGCAAAGAATGAAAAAAACAAAGGAATTAAGCATCAAAGGATAATTTGGAGCTGGAGTGAGACACATTATTCCTGGAGCATTACAAGGAGCTGGTGGATGCTGCTTGGTGAGGCTCTGTATGAAGACACCCTGTGCATGAAGAACTGTCAATAGATAACTGTGGCAAGGACAACCTGAGCTTGGTGTGGCTGGAAGAGGAGTTAAAAAGGTGGAATACGCAGCTGACATAGGAAACATCTTGTGGGATGAAGGATTGTACCACATGTACTTGATATATGTCAGTTCTAGGGTTTGCCTTCTTTCCTGGAAAGGCCAGGAGCAACAGGATTCCTTCATGAAAAGGGCTGTGAGCTCATAGGAYTCTGCTCTGTGAAGTGTCCCAGATTTTCCCTCTATGGAGGATTTTCCAGTTCCTGTGTACGGTGGTATCTTGGGGTGCCAGAAAACCTGTCATAGATCCTCCTTATCTTCTGAGTTGAGAAGAGCCATGATTTCACGTGTTGGCAGAGTGCTTGGGTGTGGGACTTGGGCATAAGCACATGGGAGGGAGAAAAAGAAACAAGCATAATTTTAGTATGTTGAAATTTCCCAGTCAAGGGTCTGAAACTGATGTTGCGCTCTACAGTTGTCCCTTATGTCCTGTGAGATTGGGTTTAAGTGGCAAAGTTTTGTTCTCAGAAGAGATCAAGAGCTGCTGTTTCCCAGGCTGGACAGAGCCAATTCCAGATGGCTCCAAAATAGATCTATGACTGGCCAAAGCCAAGCCCACCAGTAATGCTGGGGATGTGGCTGTGAAAACATGTTTATGAAAGGACAAAGTGTGCTGTGCAGCAGCTGTGAGAGAGASAAGTGAGAAAAATGTGAGAGAAACAAGTTTTTTGCCTTGTGAAGTGTGTGAATGGTGGTCACATTGCTCAAATCACCTAGTAGGAGCTCCAAAGATTCCAGGATTAAGCAATATGAGATCACTGATTCAGCGAATATTGGTGCTGCCTGAACCACGACCCTGTAAGAAGGAACTTTGAAGGAGCAACATGTAGTGTACAATTTATTTGTCCCTTGATGCTGCAAAGGATTAAATTGAGCTTGTTAATTTAATTTTWTGAATGGATTTGTATCTGTTGTGAGTTTATAGCAGGATAAAGAGAAAAGTTGTTTCATCTACTGCCTGTTAAGCAATATGATGATAAAATATTTSTTCAGATGACAATGATTATTAAATACATCAGACTCAATTATATTCTACCTTTTTCAGTCATACTGCATTTAAGCTTTTTTTTTTTTTGGTTGTCTTTTTAGAAATCTTGTTTTTTCCCCTGGATTGCTTATACAGTAAAATAATGATTTCTTTGTTTACGAAGAAGGTTCATGTGGCTTTCAATCATCCCCTATCCATTTTAAAACTGTATTTCAAGGCAAGCTAATTGATGACTCAAAGATCACAGAGAGCATCAAACCCCATGAAGCACTTGAAAATCATAGTTTATTGTAATAAGGTTAAAAAATAAGGTGTTCTAACTAACAACATAATCACAGAGATGAGATACTTGYCCACAGTTTTCATCTCAAACACCAGAATGCATTATCTCTGGTTATGACTCAAGAAGAAGAGAGGTTTCAGTGGGTAAAGACTTGGTTAAGAATTAGAAGCAGGGTTTATGGAGTCCTCAACAAATGGGGGCAATTTATACTAACATCAGAATTAGGGATGAAGAAAAAAATGATGACACTTCTGTCCTTCTGTCTGCCTCTATTTCTCTGAGGTTCTGACTCTTACTCTTTTTCTTTTTAACTTCAGGAAAGTTCCAGAGCTGTTTCCTGCAGGTTATGCAAATCAAAGCAACTRTGATTTGATTGTCGGGTCAGATCCAAATTTTTTTTTYTRATCTTCTTTAAAAATTCAGTTTTTTTAACTCGATTAACTACAGAATGCTAATGACCAATGTTCAGGTGCTTGACAATAAGTTGTATAGATTTCAGTTATAGCCAATATGTTCATTACCACTAAATCACAGTAAAAATATAGAWTCATGAACTCACTTCATAACATTATTTCCCCATTTAAATAGTTGCTGATATTTTTTTAGAGTTAATAATTTATTGTGAGTGGGTAAAGAAGAATGTTTAGGCACAAACACATTTATTCTTTTAGAAGATGTAATCCTTACTGTGAAACATTCTGAGATTTCCAATTTCAATTAATTTTTAAAGTCACAGAAAAGCAACTGAAATGATATTTTTTATATGTGTAACCCTGCAGAAAAGTAGTTCTCTAAAAGCAGAAACAATAGCAGAGTTCAGAAAGGCTCAGAGCATTGACCACATCTCCAGGCTGTTTGACCAGGCTCCAGTGTTTGTCCACCCTCTGACAAAGAAATGATTCCTAATCTCCTAAGGCTTCCCTGGCTCAGATTTGAACCATGCCCATGTGTCTTATCACTGAATAACAARGAGAAGAGCTCAGTACTTCCYTCTYCACTTCTCCTCAGGAAGCTGCAGAGAGCAGTGAGGTCTTTTCTCCAAACTAGGCAATCCAAAAGTCCCGAGCTGCTCCTCACAGGTCCTGCCTTCCAGCCYTTTCACCAGCCTTGTTGGCCTCCTCTGGATGGATTCAAGTACCTGAACATCCTTCTTCAATTTGGGGCCCAGAAGTGCACACAGTGCTAATTAATTGTATTGGATAATATCCCTGATAAGCTTACAATAATTTCTAAAGTTTTAATTCCTCAAATTGCTGAACAAGTGCTGCAGGAAATAAATGCAGTGATGTCAACTGCCTGGCCAGAAATGACAAACTAAATAAGGCCTTTTAATATGGTTTTAAATTTTCCTTTTTTGCTTATTGTTTCAAATGACAATCTTATCCACTCTGCCTGTCAGGCCCACAAAAAAGGACAAGATAGTTGTTTAATATATTAACACAAGTTTCTAGGAAGCTTCCCTTAGGAATAAATTTAGTTTCAATACCACAGCTTTTGTTGCAAGGTCTAGCTGGTTGTCATTTTCCAGCTGTTCCCAGCTGGAGAAGTCAGAAACTGTCAATTGACTTGGAAGAATTTTGTTTTGATACATCTTACTCTGCTTCAAGTCTGAATTTTTCAATATTATCCTACCAGGCAGAGGTAGCTGTACGAGATGGAAAAAAATAACTTTGTTAGAGGGTGGCTGTTGTGCCTTAATTTTTGGAAGAAGTTCCTGAATGGTAGTCATTARAAATGAACAAGTAGCATGTATTTTAACTTGTAAACTACTAATTTCTCCAGCAGCTCTTTTGAGAATAGCCCTTAATATGTCAGACTGCTCAAATCTGGAAAGAGTCATTCTCAGTCTCAAGCTGGGCAAGGGGAAAAGGTGAACCTAAACAGAGAGGTCTAACACTATTGTAGGTGATTGCCTGATATCCCTCCAGGTCCCTAGTTGCAGCTCCAGAAGGGAACAGGTCTTGTGTCATATCTGTCATATCCAGCAGCCCAGCCATCACAGGCTGTAAGTGCTGGGGTCGCAGATGACAGCAGGCACCCTTGTTTAGGCAGGTGATCCATGCACTAGTCTGCTAAAGTCCATCCAATGGGATCTAATGAGCTGTTTGAGCAATCCCAACAAACATCCCCAGCTTCTGTCAGTTGAGCATCWCTCTGGGATACACTAAACCAGCCACTGACTGCAGTGGCAGGGCCAGTCTTCCAAATGACTACCTGGAAATATCTGAATCTAGAGCTAAAGCCCCTTTAGGGGGTTAAAACCACCTATACTGAGGTTTATATATACAGAATGTCCCCCTGGCAGCTGGGACCACTTTGGCTGGATTGCCTGCTCCTCATCTCTTGGATGGGCTTGCACACATCTTACTCCTGTTTTCACTGCTGGCTGTAAGAACACAGTAATTTTCCTTTTAGTTTAATCTCTTTTATTTCTACATAAGCCACAATATAATTAAATTGTTTATTTAAATGTGAACRAAAATTGTAGAACTTTTTCATTAGTTTCTCTGTCTCCTCTTTATCTTCTGCTTTCTTATTTTAAATATTACCTTTTAAGAACTCTGTTCAATGCTTACCTGTACTATAAAATATCTGATTTTGTAGTTACACTTAACTTATTTTACATCTAGTAGAGGAGAGGCCGGTGCCCATTAAAACAGCTCTTACTKCAGGATGTTTGAATTACCTTTTAGACTGACTTAAACTGTCAGGTACAGAGTGTGTCTACAAAGGACARTTCCCCTGATTTATACTCACATAGCTTTAACAGCAAAACTTTGTAGTTTTGATTTGTGTTATTCAAATGAACAGTGCCTWATTCAATCAGAGATCTTGTGCAATGGAGTACTGGTATAATTTTCCACAGTGTTGAGTACAGCAATGAAAGCAGTTTCTCTCTCTTTAAGAGACATAGTTACAGACTGCTCTTATTAATATTGAATCAAACGTTCATCAAACACTTGTTTTCTCCTCATCAACACAAAATTAGCACACCCATTTCATACGAATGTTCTGTGATTTAAACAGAGCATTTTTCATCGCTTTAACACTTTATGCACAATTTCTGTTAAAATTGTATCTGAGCTGATTTTGCACATAGAAAATGAAATCTATATCTATTATTAAATAAAAACCCCAAACCAACCCAGCAGGAAAAATCCCCTAGAGAGCCAATTTTATTCTGTGCTTCAMCTGTGACAGAAATATAAATCAGCATCCTCCATGGGGTTTATTTCTGGTATATTCTCTTTAGCTAGGACTAGCAGAAAGACCGATTTATTTTCTCTGTGAATGTTATTTGGAGACAGTTAAAAAGACTGTAGGGCATATATATGTGAGACATGAAACCAGAGGATGGATCTGGGCTTTTTATCCTGCTAGGAAGTTTAAAKGAAACAAGTGTTAAGTGTAGTGAAGCAGTAGTTCACGGAGATGTCTTAGATTTTCTGGGAAACTGCTTTCCTTCCCTTATGTGTTTCAAGTATCCAACACTGACATCAATAGCAATTACAGAAGAAGAGCTGCTGAAAAAAACTGAGTGCAAGCATGTTGAACAGCAATGGAGATAAAGAAAAGGCTGAAGAATCTGTTGTTTTTTTTTTTTTTTTTTTTTTTTTTTTTTTTTTTTTTTTTATGGTTTTTAAAAATTTCTTTTCTTCTAATTAATATAAAGGAATTATGATCAACTGCCTGACCCAGTGGAATAGAAACATATAAACACATCAGAATTTGGGTGAACAAAACTTTAAAGTTTGACCAAGTTTTGTCTGTGCCATCAGCAGGACTGGCTGATGTCACCTCTGTGGGGATGTGGTGCCCGTTGTGGTATCTCCAGTTTGTTCTTGGAGTGCTGGTGAAGGTGTTTGGCACTTCTGTTCTGTGTGGACGAGTGTGGGCTTAACAAATCTTCAGAAACCAGCATGTTCTGTGAAACATGATTCTACAGCTACTGTCAAATCCTATTTTCACTTGGATCTAGCCAAGTCTCCTGCATTGAAACTAAATTGAAACATTCTATTTTAGTTTTTTTTCTTTTTTTTTTGATGTGTTTCTGCTTGTTTGTTTGTTTGTTTGTTTGTTTGTTTCCACAAACAGATCCCCATAACAGGGCAGCACTGAAGGCTTCAGCCTTGATGGGTTTTGGTCACTTCATTTTAATCAAATTTATATAAAGTTGGTACTGAAATGATCTACGCTACTCCCTCACCACACGTGGTTTGGAGGCTGTTCACAGAATCAAACAAAAGCTCCTAGAWATGTGACGAGGCACCTTTTTCTGTGAAACAAAATGGTTGGATCTCACAGGACTTTGCTTCAGGGAAGACAATTTCCCTATGATGTTATTTCACTGGTTCCCACTTTCATTACGGAATAAATTAAAAGTGTATCTGCTCAAAGAAAGATCATGTGATCTAACATGTAATGAGGCTGTTCAGATGCAAATGTTTGTTTTCAGAACCATTRCAACTATGTTTGGAGAATCAGCAAAGCCAAGTACWGMTTTCCTCTCAGGAATTTACTTTAGCAATCTTTTCYAAGCAGCTTCTTGCTTTTTTAATTATATGGCACATTTCATAGAAGTACATAGCYAGTTGTATTACTTCCTATGTTTTCCTTGATGCATATTTTGATTTAATGAACAGATGCAATAGGAARCCTGAATTTCCCCAGAAAATGATAYTTAATAYAAAAATATTATCTGTGTAAATATTATAGTAGCCAATAATCTAAGTCCTAGAACAGAAACAATATGGAAAGTAAACTAATCTTTATTATTATGCCAAAGACTAAATGTGAGAGATACAGTTTCTTTTTGGTTGTTTATTCATTTTTTCATTGCCTTGGCCCTCTGCTTTCTCTGAGCTTCTGGTGTTGTCTGCCAACATTAAATGAATGTACTTGGGATGATCAAGCTTAGCCTTTCTCCCATGGGTTCACCATTCCAGCATTCTGTTTAGCTCCAAACATTTTCCTAATTATTTTTTGCCCTTCATTTTCTCAAGGGCCCCCACGCCAGCGCCTTCTCYTCTCTGCTCATGGGAAGTGTGAGTTTTTATACCTATTTGCTGCACCCAATTTGCTGCATAAATAACAAAGCGAATTTTGTGTGACAGTAGCTCAGCGATACTTGGAATATAATTAGTGCTGCAGATGTCCATGAAGATTAGGACTGCTCAGCTGCTGTGCTGCAGCAAATATTCTGTAGCATTACAGATTACACCATTTGCTTCTTGCATTTTGTTTGCTTGAGCCTGAAGACAGAGAAGTAGCTGTAAATTAAAGGACTGAAGATAAG
This sequence comes from Malurus melanocephalus, assembly GCF_030028575.1. Taxonomy (NCBI): domain Eukaryota; kingdom Metazoa; phylum Chordata; class Aves; order Passeriformes; family Maluridae; genus Malurus; species Malurus melanocephalus. The sequence continues at coordinate 59,157 of NW_026624071.1, read as the reverse complement.
ATAGAGAATGTCAGCACTGAATTGTTTTTATTGTCTAGGTTAATTTGTATGGCAATTTATGCTCAACTTATGTTTTCTGAAGAAATTTGTATTATCTGAASTAAACCCCAATTTTAGCTTTGATTTCAGTGGAGACAAAGCATCAAGGATGATGACACAAAAAATCACATTGCAGTGAATCTTTTGTTGCAAGGCTGCTCAGTGGTTGCTGTGAATGGTTTGTCTCTGAATGGATACTGAGCTGCCTGTGTCATACACAGAAAAATAGGGGAAACAGAGAGAGATATAAAAGAGAGAATGATATGATAATGCTAGAGAAATACCAAAGGTCAGAACCAGGAAATTTTGGATCTCTCTGCTGTGCCGTGTGACAGATTTAACACCTCTGTGCAGGAAAATGTGGATGAATAGTCTGAAGAAGAAAGGTGCCCTGGAGATAATTGTCATGGTTCCTGTTTGTGAGAGAGCASGACTTTCCATAAAACACAAACTGTYTGGCTTATCTCGTGTGGTGGAAGTACTAATGCCCTTTCACTTCGCCTCACTTGAAGCTGTAGTATTTTTAGTGATAGAGATATCACCCAGACTTGTTCTCCTTGGCTCTAGTATCCAATCAGATAGCACCAAACATTTAATATTCTGTTTTTTGCACCTCTTTCAAGCTCTCTCTCAAAATACTTATGTGTTGCTCTGGGAAACTTATACACGTATCTACAAATTAACCCTCAGTAAAGAGCGTACGAATGAAGGGGTTGGTGTTTTTAGGCTAACTAGGACTTTGCTATGTGATGTGTTATCTGTAGGTATCAGAGATTGTTTAAAAAGTGTTTAATTCATTCTCTCTTTAGAGTTCCTTCTAATAGAGCAACTGGTTTAAAACCCTCCTCTGTAGGCAGAAGATGATTAGTAGTGTTTTCCTCTGTGCCTTCATGGAATTGCCCCRGGCAGAAACTCTTCTCTTACAGTATCTAGAAACATGGCACATTCTTGATTTCTGTCTCAGAGKTAAAGTAAGAAAGACAAATCTCTCTCTGTCTCAGGGATTTTATGGATTATTCATGACTAAGAGTCACTTAATTCTGGTTCYGCTTGGAAGTTGGATGGATGCACAGTAATTGCAAAAATTATGGGAAAGGTTTAAGGCTTCACTTTATGAGCTGTCCCCTTCAGAATATATCAAAACAGCAGAAAAAGAAATGAGTCTACAACTTGTGATTACAACAAAGAAATTTTACCTTTTATCAGCAACTCTGTGATAGATGCACCACATAATGTAAATCTCACAAATTATATTCAAAATTGCAAACTGAGGTACAAAAGCTGCTCAAAAAACCTGTTCAAATAGACAAAGCACTGACTAATGGAATGCCAGATTTAGAACATGGTGATTCGATACASCCACAATGCAGATAATAGAAAACACAAAAATGTCATAGGAGATAAGATGGGTTTTAAATAAAATGTCTATTGCATTCCACCAGTGTGCTCTGTAAGTGCACCTGGTGCACTTTACAAATATTAAAAAATCAAACCCCCACTTTCATCTGCCTAGTAGCTATGAGTATCATTTTGAAAACTTCATTCRAATAGGCTCAAATGTACACTTAGAGTAATGCAACCATGATGGAAAAGTTAATCATAAAAGCACTTTTGCTTCTTAAAAATTCCCCTCTAAATCCCAGCCACCATAACTCTCAAACAGTATTTACTCATGTCAGTTTGAATCCTTTTTTTCATTTGACATAAGAGCCAGCATAAGCTAAAGTCTACCTGGCTGTYCATCCCCACCAGAATTATGTCTGGCTAATTGTAACTTTGTGCTACTCTGTTCAGTGGTATAACTATMAATTTTATCTTTCTCAGCATTATAATCTGTGGCTCCACGATCCAATTTGAACTTCAGTGCATTATTTACATGAATATCATTTAACTGTTTTGTTTGATACAATCATGAGAGGTAAAGATGCAGCTATTTTCTAATGGTAAAAACATTTTAAAAAAATCTAAAAAAGCAAAAAAGGGTTTTTATATCCGGCCAATATTTATTGAAAATAAAGATTATAAAATGAGCAGGTATAAACATTCAGTAAGCATCTGGGCCTATGGAACAAGTAACATATTCAACTTTGTGCTTTGAGAGAAGACACTTTGGAAACTAAAACCAGAGGATGAAATAAAATCATGATACATTTCATCTGTATGCAGGAGAATATTGCTGCTGACTACTGGTGCATGAGTTATGTAGATCAACTTTCAGTGAAAACTCGTTSACTTTCTCTGTGTCTGGTAGTTGCTGCCATGGAAAAGGCTCAGACAAAAGCCTGGCATAGCAGAACTGTAGAAAAAAAAAAAAAAAGATGCTCTGATTGGATTATTTGCTTTTATTCTGTGTGACACACTGATGCTGGGTAGCTGGGGGATGCAGAAGGAAACAAGTGCCAG
>NW_026624071.1:52770-56590 GCF_030028575.1 Malurus melanocephalus | reverse complement strand
AAAAAAAAAGATGCTCTGATTGGATTATTTGCTTTTATTCTGTGTGACACACTGATGCTGGGTAGCTGGGGGATGCAGAAGGAAACAAGTGCCAGCCATATGTGGGTGTTTGATTATTTGCAGAGATAACAGTAGTTTCATTTTGTTTGGGCTGAGTGGTGATGCTTTTCTTCACGGTGCTGAGTTGGAAGGACAGTTTCTTACTTTCATAGTAAGATATTTTAATCTGACAYGAATAATAAAGGAACCATTACTCATGGTCATGATTGCTTGTTTCATTCTTTCATTGTGATGCAGGCTGAATAGATCCATACAAACAAGAMCCTTTAACCCTGAATGGCTTGGAAAATGAAGCAGAATTTGACATTCATCTCAGAGAGTCAGCAATTTATTCCTTGATGAAAAAGAAATGTTGCTAYCTAAAATAAAGATGAACTCTATATGAAAGCAAAAGAATCACTTCTCTAACACTCTTCAAACTTTCTAGGGTTAAAGATTTTCATTTTCTACAGCCCTTGTGTTCTGGTAATTATTGTATTTATTCCACACAAAACAGACTAAGATATGTAAGACACATTAGAATTTTGTAAAAATTGCTGCCGTTCCCTGGAATGAGAGGTCTCCTAGAACACATGCCCCATTTTCTTCAGTGACACAAGTTGTGTTAAATCAAGGCTCTTGACTTTAAACATAAAAGCAGATGCATATTTTGGAAGAATTTTTTCAAAGCATTTCATTTTTTTTTCAGTGGGATGTTACAGTTCACAGAGATCTGAAGCCTGTGCAAATATACTTAACTAAATCTGTGTTGAACTGGCATCATGTACCAGTTCTGGATTAATCTGTCCTTTATGAATAATAATAGCACATCATTTACACCTTAGGAGAGCTGTGGCTATCACTGCAGGTGTGAAATATAAAAACCTCTCTTGGTACCTTTATTATCCTGTCACTGTTTTATGTGTTTATTGTGATTTCATATTATTATTATTTCTATGGTTATTGCCATTGTTCTGATTATAATTGCATTGATTATTCTGCCTAAGCAATTTAAATCTGAATTATTGATCGTAAAGCTTCCATGTTGATTATTGCTAACACTGTCAAGTTGGAACCAACTTTACAAACTGGTGATTCAGCTGCAATTATTTCCTGCAGGATTAGACACTGTTTTTGAACTACTGGCCATGAAACTGAGTAAAACATGACTTGCCTTATTCCAGTTTTCAGTGACATGGGAAATACTTCAGAGATTTATTCTTTAGGGATCAGTGTGTTTGAATGAGCATCATAATACCTCTGTTCAGCAGGACTTACCTTCTGTAGTGTATTTTCTTTGGAAACTGAAAGGGATTTTTGGAGGAGAGGTTTTATTTGGATGCTATATTTTAGTCAGAAGACGTTTCTTAAAGATTGGTTTGATTGAGAAATATTTAACATCTTCCTCACTTCTATGCAATTGACAATCATTGCTAAAAAGAGGCATGGTAGCCTTCTAGTTRTTACACTTGCACAGTTGACAATGTGCATGCTGATATAAAAAGTCTTTCAAAAATACTTATTTAAGTAGTTGGGTCTGGGGAAATTTCCCTCTCTCTGTTTACAGTACTTGGACTAGATCTTTAACTTAACACCTACCCCAAATGACCACAAGATGTATAGTTGAATTGAAAGACATATTAATGTTTAGGGTTTTGAATCATTAAAATTATTTAAATACCTAAGGTTAGATTCAAATTTAAAATGGGAATGAAAACAGAAATACTAGCAGTTAAATACAAATTTGGATTCTTTTAATTCATTGATACACCATGTTTCTATCCTAAGTTGGCAGAGTAACAAAGACATGAATACACTTTTAGAAGAGGCACCTTTCAGTAACTGCCAAGATTATATAAATGTTTAAAGTAACAACTACTGTGAAAAATAACTTGTATCCTGCTAGCATGGGATGAATTGTCTGTTTTGTTCATATGGAGTGTATGAGTGGATCACATCTTTCTTTAATTTATTTTTAGTTTGAAACCATGTTTTATACCCTGGGATGTTCACTCACAGGCTTTTTGCTGCTGTCAGCAATGCAGTCCTTGTTGCTGGACATGAACAAGAGATGATGGTTGTTCTTGTAAGCATTCTTTGGTGTATTGAGCTGAAGCTGCATTTCTGTTCCCTATTACTTTATAATTTACTTTCTGTGCAGTCATCCATGTACTCCACCTCTTAATTATCAGGTCTCAACCTTTTTATTTTCATTAACTTTCTGACTCTAAGTTTCACAAACAACAAGCACAACTTTTCTTTTTTTTTTTTTTTAATTGTTTCTAACTGTTTATATCAGTGCCAGTCACTGTGATCCTCCGGTCTGATTTTCTTTCCACAAACAAAAGACAAGGGAACATTCATGACCTTTCTTTACTCTGTTCCTGCCTCAACACCATCTCTTTTTCACTATTTTGGCCCCAAGCTCCCTTGTTTACCTATCTCCTTTCAAATGAATATCTCAATGTCTTCTTTCCAGGCTGCCATTAATTCAGATTATAGCAATCTGTAAGGAATAGCCAAGCTGCAAAATTTTATCTAACAGATATATATATATATATATATATATATAAATACTTGAATTATCTGAACTGTTGAAGGTTTTGTTAAAGCAGCTAAGCAATTGGAGTTGAAAAGTTCTAAAAAAGTTGATTTGTTCTTATCTGTTCACTTGACTGATGAGGTCTGGCAAAGCAGGAATATTTGTGACTGTTGAATAATCTTCCATGTTATAGTGATGTCAGAGACAAGATGTCTTTGATTCTGAGCTTGCATCACCCTGGAGTCAATTTCAGACTTCAGCTCTATCAATGTAAATTTTAATCCACAACCAAATTTTAAATTAATTTTAAATCTCAGAACCCAGGTTTAATTTAATTTGTTTGCTTCAACGAAGTATATGCTTTTGGTCTCCTGTGGCTGAAAGTCATCTATCTTGCGATGGAACCAGTGTAACACAGAAAAAGGAATGATATGTACCTGGAATGGCTGGAGGGGAAGCAGAGCACTGCAGAGAGCAGTGTCTCTCAGCAGGTTTGTGGCAAAGCTGGGAGCAGGACCCAGTCTTGAAACTCCCAGTCTTGGGACCAAAGTGACTCTTCCGAAGTTGGTGGTTGGAAATTTTCTACAGAAATGGTCTAACATAAAAAAATTTAAATTACTGCAAAATTTCCCAATCTTTTTATCAGAAACACTGCAGTGCAAAATTAGCTCAAAAGGAGTTCTAATGCCACAAAAAAAAAAAATCTACTGAAAAACTAGAAATTGTAAGAAGTAGAACAAGGACAATATTTTTGTTCACGCATTTGAATAAGCGTAGTGTGTTTTATAAATACATCYGAAAATACTTCAGAGTTTCCAGAGAAGATTGGAAAGTATTCACTTAAAATGCAAACATACATAACATTTAAATCCAGCCGTACAGCAACAGTGCTGAGTGACAGTATAATGATTTTTCTATTAATTCTGAAATGGCTGTGGGCAAATAATAATTACTTGAGCTTGAAATAAAATTCAGAAAAACTATTGCCTGTTGCATTTTCTTGTGAAACACAATTAAGAGCTTCATAGCATGCTTGCTCATGAAATACAGCTCTTCGGAGACAGACATATTTACTGGAAAAATAAAACATTTTCAAGATTATAAGTATTTCTTTCTTTCTTTCTCTTTCTTTCTTTCTTCCTTCCTTTCTTTCTTTCTTTCTTTCTTTCTTTCTTTCTTTCTTTCTTTCTTTCTTTCTTTCTTTCTTTCTTTCTTTCTTTCTTTCTTTCTTTCTTTCTT
>NW_026624071.1:50287-52009 GCF_030028575.1 Malurus melanocephalus | reverse complement strand
GTTAAAATGCAAACTAAAACTCAGTTCATTCATAGTCCCTGAAGCCTTTCCACTTAAATGATTCACTGATTTACTGAAGAATCAGTATGTGTTTGCAGCTCCAAATTGCTATTTAGTCTATTTGGCAGATTTCATAGAAGAGCCATTTAAAAATAATTTTTCTAGACAGATAGAACAAGTTGATATATTTCATAGTTTGTGGATTTTGAGATACTGTCGACATTCATAACACTGCTGACAAAATGGGGAAAACATAGTAGCTGCAGTGTTTGGTGAATTTTCCACTGCTTATGCTTTTTCATATAAGAATACCTTGTCCTGTCAATTGTGTAACCTCTAGCTTTTCTTTCTTGCCAGCAGTGTTAAAGATTTTCTGTTACAGTTTCTTTTTAATGAGTATGATCTGGTTATCACTTTGACATTTATGCCTGTTTTCCTGTTGCACCTCCTAGACTACACTGAAAAATGGTGGAAATCATGCTTGCCATATCTAAACTATCTCTTTTTAAGCTCTATTTAGGGTCAATTTCCTACAATTTCCTCTGTCAATTTCACAGTTTATGTAACCTTCCAAAACCCAACAGTTCTATATATTCCTCATCAAAGCCCATTTYGATACCATTACTCTCAAAATCAGGGTATGAACAAAAGGAATCAAACCTTGTTTACAGAGTCGAGTGCTCATTTAACTTGTAATCAAAATACAATGATCAGTTTGTATGAGTTCTGTTGCAATGATGATCCAAATTAACCTAGGAAGGTGTCATTAGTACTTTTAATGAARTATTTTAAATTCTGTATTCATTTGTATATACAAATAATTCTAAACACTTTTTCCATTTCTCTGAAAATGTTTGTCAAATATTCATATTATTTTTCTGCCATAACTACATTTCTACTACCTGCTTGTTTAATTTTAAAAATRAAATAAAGCTTAGGCTTTATTTTAACTTACATTTTTTTTGTCTGTGCAGAAGTCTGATTTGCAATGCTTCTTCATTGCATTTAAAGCATCCTGCTTTTTCATTTAATAATAACACACCATGTTATCCTCTTTTCTTTCATTTAGATTGCTAGAAATGCATGTTATTGCAAGGATTAAAGGTGACCTTTCAGGCTGACTCAACTTTGTATTTTCTACAAAGAGATTTCATCTCCTCAGGCTGATTGTCCCCCCTGAAAACACACAATAAAACACACCAATGTTTATTCAGTGTTCGCTCAAATAGCAGCAGCAAGCCCAGGAAGTTCCTATGACTAATGGTATCATTAATAATAATTCAGTATCTCAGAAAAGATTTACTGTTYTATGAGAAAGTGATAGGAAAATCAGCCTTTTGAATCAAACACTGAGTATGAACGAGTTGTGCTGGTAAAGGAGATCCAAAGTATCTGGTGCTGCCACTGGAAAATCTGAGCAGAAGACAGTAAGAAGGAGTCCTTGCTCTGAGTAGCATCTCCTAGATGACAGAAACGGCTTCAACTTTCCCAAAATTGGAATATTCTGTTGTGTGCACAGCCTTTCCTTGAAACCATCAGATAACTGCAAAAAACTAGGTACCGGCTGCGTTTCGAGAATCTCTTTAGTCTACTGAAGAAAAATAAAATCAAAACAGTAAAAAATTATGGAAAATTCAGCTTGTGCTCAATCTTTTGGTAACCGAGAAGATTTACAGGACTACTTGTTCTTGGTCTAACTGTGCCTGGGGGCCTCTAGGTGTG
>NW_026624071.1:0-49634 GCF_030028575.1 Malurus melanocephalus | reverse complement strand
CAGCTCAAATCCCCATTCTGGATTTCTCATATGGGGTAAACGAAGATCATCCTCAGAGTCTTCCCCAAGTGCATCAGGCAGTGTCCRTGGTTCAAATAAAGTGAATGTACAACTGCTCTTGGCTCAAATGCTGACTGRCATTGAATGACCTGCAATCAACTAATGCTACTAATTAATCTTTCTAACCCTGCAACCTGGAGTGATTACTGGCAATTGTTTGTGACCCCTCACAAGCCTTGCCTCAGGATGATTCGAGAGTGTGAATTCTCACAGTCTAAACTGTGCCAGACATTGTAAAAATAATTGACAGAGAAGTCTCGGTTTTAGCATCTGAAGAGGTTCCTTGCCCCTCTTTGCATATGCGTATAGAAGCGATTTTATACTTCATGATTTTATTACTTCTGTCTTATAGAAGTAATTTAAAGGCAGTTGCTGCACTGGCACTCCTGTTTAATTCCTTTCCTACATTATAGTGCATTTGCTTGTCTGCTTCTGGTCAAGGTCCAGTGTCCAGGAATCTGTCAGGCCTTTCAAATTTGAGTGCCAGGTTTCCTGACCTCTCTCTCAGTTTTGAGCGCTATAACTATGGCACTCTTAATCTCTTGATTCTTCAGGTCCTGTCAGCTGAGGGGCAGTGTAGGTGTTTTTGTATGTAAAATASCACTCTCAAGGCAGCACTCAGAAAAGTGCAATTTAGCGAACAACCTTCACATGGGTTTTTCTTGACAGGATTAATCTTGCACCTGACATATTTGTTCCATATACACTACCCATTAGTGACTTTTTGGGCTGGCTTAGGAAAAGCCTACCTATGTTGTTAAAAGCATTTGTGCTGACAATCCTTTGTCTGTATTAATTGCAATCAAATRAGAAAGCTGATAGGAATTGACTTTCTCATTATCTGGGAGGTATTTAAGCTGCAGTATGGAATGGAATTCAGTTCTGCCTAAAAAATATGAACGTAAAAAGGTGAAATATTTTTTAATAATAACAGTTATACTCAGTATACATCTGAGCTAAAAGCAAAGAGTCTTTGTTTTTCTCTCCCTCTCGTGGCTTTCCTCTCAGTGAGTCTGTCCCTGCTAAATGTACATCAATAGTTCTGTAAATGCATTCAAGGGAACACAACMTTTTAAAGATTTTGTTAACTCCTTGGAGACAGAAATTGCATCAATCTGTGTGGTGAAAAGATGCTTAGATAATGAACAGGAGCTGAGTGTTTTCTTGACTGCCTTTAAAGCAGTACCCCTACTGCTGTAAACTTCATTATTACTGTTGTAAACCTCAAAATAAGGGCAAGCACTGTGTACTTAGGCTCCAAAATCTAATCCTGTTTAGTGAGTAGCATTTTATAACCTGATATAACCGTTCTGAGTTACAGTTCCAAGTGGAATGTTCTATACTGAAGTGTTGCGAAGTAAAAATGTAGGTAAAARGCATCTACTTAGGCTTGTGTCTGATTTTCAAGTCAGACCAATCTGTTTTATTCTGTCTATGACAGAGGCCAACGATCAGTGTCAGAATAAGACACAAAAATCTYCTCCAAATGTCCAGTTATATGAAATCTTGCTCTCAAGACAGTTTGTCACTAGCTTTGAAAAGGCAGCAATGTTTACTTGCTTTCTGATACAGAAGAATTAAAAAGAGGATTTTGAAACTTGAGCAATGACTCAAATTCAGAGATTTATAGTCACTTTTGGTGCAAAGCTGAGTCAAACTCACAAGCTTTGTGCAATTTCATATTCTTATTTTGCCTCTAAATATCTGATTTTCTCTGTTTAACTAGACCACACAGGGCAGAAAAACACATCCAGCTATGTACTTCAGATTTTTCCTGGTTCTCTATTATGTGAAAAAAGCTCTGACTCTCCTTAATGTTTCTACTGCTTATATGTTGTAACTTTATCACTGCTACTTTTATATCTCCCCTGTGACCTAAACAATGCAATCCTTTTTTGATTTGATACAACACAGAAATCCTGCCAGACTATTTTTCTCTGTTAGAAATGGGCTGAATTTTAGAAGCACTATTTACCTCTTTTATTATCTGACTTTTTACTTCATAATAATTTCAAAGGTCACTTTGAAAGGACACTCTCCTGACATTGCAAAATGCCATTAGGTAAAAAGGATCAAGATTATATACCATCACCTTTCCAGATAACACATATATTGTGTCACTTCTTGAATTTGCACCAGACAACCCCGGATTTCATGGGTTTAGCAGAAATATCAAGTTATACAGGGAGACGAGTGGAGGAGAAAAATAAGCTGTGTATAGAACAGTGACAGGAAACTCATACAGGTAAACCTAAACAATTTTAAAAGTAAGTGAACTCTTTTAAGTTTTAGCCTTATGAAACTTGTTAATAGAGAACATGCCAAAGTTGACAGAAATCCTTTATAATTAAAATTTTTAACAGCTTAGTTTCCAAGGACACACTGCCCCTGCTGTGGATTGCTGTGGTAAAATGTGCTGAAAAAAGGCAGCAGAGTGATCAAATAGGTCCAACAGTGGATAAAGAGATGAGAGTGTTTCCTTGCTTACAGAAACCCTTACTGCCTCAGTTGTCAGGCTGTTTGAAAAACTCTTGACTCTCCTCAGGAGAATATTTATATGCTTTTACAGCTGTTATTCCTTTATGGTGCTTCTCATCCTGCTCACACTGCTCTAAAGCCCTTTGTATTTTCTTCCTCATGTATTTAATTGTTACAATGTATTTAAAAAATTTATTAATTTGGAAATATTTTTCTAATTATTCTATCATGTTACAGTGTGACATTCATGAGTCACTTTTGACTAAGAGAACATAATGGAAACACATTAGAATTGAAGGAAGTGTTTTCAGAACTAGAAATTCTGCATCCCACAAAAGAATTGTCTCAATGGAAGGCAAAATATGTATTAATTCTAATGCTTTCTTTTTTTTTTTTGCCATTCTTTTCCTGTATTGCTCTGTTATCACTTTCATGGCTATTATCAGTTCACCCACTTCCACTGCCACTGAATTAACCCCTAAAAGGAAGCACATTTATCTAGTTAATTAATTAACCACAGAAAAAATATAAAAGATACTTCTACTTGCACGTCTGGTCTTCTCTCACATAATGCTGCAGGTTATGGCGAATCTGGCAGCATGGGGTTCCTAATGGGATCCTTTTCCTAGCAKCTCTGTCCTGTTACTTTTGAGGCAGATTTATTTTTATACTCATTGTCAACAGCACCAGTAAAGTTCATCCTTCAGAGTAYGCAAGTTCTGACCCTGTTGCTTTTTGCCTCATGCCAAAACAGGATATCTCTGCAGTTTTGAATCACAAATGCCTCCCAGCTCTGTAGGCTGTGTGGACTATTAGAAATGACCATCCTAATTTGCATTCAGGGATGACAAGATACAAGGAAGGGGAGTCAGTTCCTTGCAGATACAGCTTGCTTTTAGCAGCACAGCATGGTTCCCTGTCACTCCTTCACTTCATAGGTCAAAAGCTGCATCAATATGCACCACAACAAATCATTTGAAGCCAAACAGGTTCATTCAGGTGTAGAGCAGAATTTGACTCAGTGCTCTTGTATGAATTCTCCCACACTATGGAAAAATCAGGCAGACCCAGGCAGACATTAAGATTTACTGCCATTAATTTCAGAGCTCATTTTGAAAGTTTGGCCCAGATATTACATTAATAAATGTCAAATAAAAAAAAAGTATCAAATTTTTCTTATGAATATTTCAAAGAAGTTAAGTAATCACATTATTTTATGCTGTTCCTAATGCTAACTTAATTAAGCCTTAAAAGAATTTAACAAATTTAATCAGTCCCTCTGGAGGCTGCAAMCCAGATTGTTTAAGCATGGAAATATTCCTGAAAATAGAGATGACAGGATATTTAAGGATTTTAAGAAAAAAAATACAGAGGGACATCTAAAGCTGGGATAAACATGGCATCCCTTTTCTCTCTCTGAAGATGTCCGATGTTAAAAAACCTTTTTTTCTTTCAGTTGTTAAGCGATTTTGCAATATTTTCTTTGTTGTGCCAGCACTATTGATTTGTGAGTGGTTTCTGGTTCAGTAGCACTGGAGGGCAAAGTCAACAGTCTCTATTTCCYTATGAAGTGGGCACAAGAGTGGCCAGTCACAATAGTGTGGGTGGCCCAGCATGCAAACCAACTATGAGTGCTTAATTTCGCTCTCTCAGTACCATGAACTATTCAGAACTGTTTCCAGTTACATACAGTAGGTTTCAAAATGCAGGTGTGTCACGATCTGCTTAACCCAAGCGGGAGTCGTGGGGGTTCGTTATCAGAATCTCAGAGTGCAAAAGAAACGAGGGGCAAGTATATATTCAAAATAATGAACAATTTTATTGGATTTTCATGAAGGAGAGGGTGAGAGAGAGAGAGAAAGAAAGAAAAGGAGAGAGAGAGGGTAGGGTTATAGCTACCAAATGGCTCCGAGGAGTCCGCGAGGTCCGGATTCCATGGATTCACCAGCGTCTGTTGGGGGGACCCCGTCAGGGTCTTTTCAGAGAGACTTTTTGTAGTCTTTTTGAAAGCGGGTGGCAGCAGGCCAGGGGGTTGTGAAGTATGGAAAAACCAACCAAGTGGTGGGGAAAGAATGTCTATTGTTTTGTAAGGTGTGCAGCATGGGCTGTGGGCTGTACTGTTCTCCTCCACCTTCACATCAGGAGTGGTGCAACCATCCATAGCTTACACGTTGTACTCAGCAGCCTAGGAGCTGGAAACTTGGCAGACATCCCACCTTGATCTGGCTTGGACTCCTTTGAGCAAAAGTCCCCCTTTCTCCCCCTTTGGGGTTTTTTGATGATCGTGAGACAGTCAAGGGTCTTCCATATGGTCTCTTACAAGGTGAAGTCAAACTGAATTGAAAGACCACTTGATCAAATGAAAATAAAAGAAAGGATATGAAAATAATAGGCAGTGTTTGTACAAAAGCTTACTCAAGGCATTGTGTTAAAAAATCAGTGGGTCTTAAGAGATGAGAAATTCTGATGAAAACAGATATATTGCAAGTAAACTATATGAGGAAATGATTTATAATACATGCGTGCAAAACTAGACATCACTAAAAGGGAATATTCAAAGCAGCTTAACAAAATGCTTTGGTTTTCATCTAACAAGGAACACACCTGGATGAAAACCATTAAATTCATCATGGTAATAAGGACACCAGCTCTGTTCCCAGTTTTCAAGGTCCTCCAAAAAGCAACAATATTTAGATTCCACTCTCAGTGCTACATCTGAATTTAAACCAGGGGAACTTTTTCTGATTGAAAATAGAATATACAGTCATTGGAAAGTGTCTTTTTAGCACTCTTTTGCTTGCAGTTTTTGACAGCATTTGCAGTTGTAGCTGTGCTTCACTGTTATCTTTCCACTTTTAGAACACTGAAGGTTGGAAAGGACTTTAAAGGTCATGTAGACCCAACTCCCACTGCCATGGGCAGGGACACCTCCCACTAGATCAGGCTGCTCAAGGCCTTAGACAGCCTTACTTTGAGCACTGTCAAGGGCTGGGGCATCCACAATTTCTCTCGGCAAGCTGTTCCACTGCCTACTCATCCTCACAGTAAAGATTTTCTTCCTAATACCTAACCTAAATTTCCTCTCAGTTCGAACCCATTACTCCTTGTCCTATCACTACAGTTTCTGATGAAGAGTCTCCTTCTGGTTTCTCTGTAGTTTCCTTCAGATATTTTAAGTTTGCTATGAGCTCTCCATGCAACTTTCTCTTGTCCAGGCTGAGCAGCCCCAACTTTCTCAGCCTGTCTTTTCAGGGGAGGTGYTCCAGTCCTCTCAGCAACTTTGTGCCTCTGCTCTGGACTTGCTCCAGCACTTCCATGTCCTTCCCTTGTGTGGGATCCCTGAGCTGGATGCACTTTGTTTTGTTCAACCTCATGAGGTTTGCACAGTCCCACCTCTCAAGTGTGCCAAAGTTCCTGTGAATGACATCCCTTACCTCCAGTGTGTCAACCGCTCAGTTTTTTGGGTTTTTTTTCTTTTTTTTTTTTTTTTTTTTTTCGCCAGTCACAGAGAGACAGCCCCACCCCAAAGAATTTTGTCCTTGCTTTTGAAAGTAAGAAGAAAATTCTCCCTCCTCTGGTCTCCAAAATTAGATTTTCCTCATTCTTCAAGTGCATAATAAGGAATGTTTATGCAAAGCAAATATTCAGTGTTCAAGAACAAGCTAATTGGGTTCTTTTCATAATTGGTGGTTTATTGCACATTTGTATTCAAAACTGTTCCTGCTGTACTCCCTGAGCTGTGGAAAGAAGAGACAGYGCTTTTATATTCCATGCTTTTCTTAGCTGTCAAGCCTAGCCAAAGAATCCCTTATTTTTATTTAGACAAGACCTTTGCAATATTTTCAGCAATGAGGAAAAGGCTTTTACAGGTCGATGCTTGAACTGKTGCTGTGTCAATATTACTGTCCCATTCCGAGAGAGTGCAAGAGCGTCCTGGACTTTAGATTCATCCTTCCCACCTGGGAATCCCATTGTAGAACTATTATGTGTTTTTTGGGGCAGCAGTCTGCACCTTACAGTGCATCTTCCTCCAGACTTCTCTTTTCAGATTCCTTAGGCTGTGTTTGAAGAGCAGGGGCAGAGCAATTTCTTTTCTTCAGCTTTAAGAATTGCATGGGTGTATACTGTAAAAATATTGTTCTGTTTATAGATCTGGTCTTCAGTAAAATTCCCTAACAATGGTACTGAGGAGGAACAACCATCATCAACTCGCACAGTTGTTCTGTTGGATGTATTAATGTCTACAGACTGTCAGATACAAACTACAGTTGCCACAATAGTTAATGTGTGTTGCTGGGTAATTTTAATTTCCTAATAATAGGCATAAATGTTAARGAAAAAAAAATCAATGTTGTTCATAAATGTAATTTTTCTTTATTACGCTCATGATGAAAACTGCTGGAAGCTGGAACCCAGCTCTTGYCATTTAATGTATTCCATGTGTCTAGCAGAAGTCCATAGATCTCGAGGTACAAAAAGAATTTCATATTAAGAAATAACTGCACCCAAAGGGTCCTTTCCCTCCCAGCTGCTCATCTCTGCACTTGAAATATCTTGGTGCTATGCTACTTTTTATGAATTAATCTTCACAAGCTGATAATATTTTCATGAATTCCAATTAGCTACGACATGGACAGAGCTTGTTGTTTTGCAAAATACACAGGTTTTTGGTATCTTTGTTAGATGTAGCTGTGTGSCAAGAGGAATTATCCAGACTGTAGTTTACTTACTAGCAGAAAACTTGTGGACAGGTTTTAATTACAGATCATGTGGAAAAYATATTATTAAATAAAAAAATCATGTTAACAGTCTTTGTTGCAGATAGAATTAAACCTACATGAACTTAACTACCAAAGTGGTATTTATGCTTGCTGTATGAAGTCAAAATCTTGAATAGCTAAAATACACTTTTCAGATTCAATGAATTTTAATGGAGAATTACCTTCTCAGATGTGTTATATAAATAAATAAAACACTTCAGAAATCAGAACCTGTGTTTTAATCCATGATGAAAAAAGGACAAAGTTAGTTCATGTAGTTATGGTTATTTGATAAGTTGCAGTTTTGGAGCAATTTCCATCAATAATATCCACCAGTCCCAACTCTTCTTTAAAACATTTCTTCTGGACACCTTTGTGTGGTTCTCTGTAAGCCTGTTATTCCTTATTCCCTTCCCCAGAAATATCTGTTTGTCTTGTTTATATGTGCCACAAATTCAGCTTATATTGACCACCAAAATGAAAGAAGCAAATCACAAGACCATCATTTGGTGAAGATGTGGAGAAGCAGCAGCGTAGAGTATGTTACAAATCTGATCTCCACTGTGTAGATGTTTRTTAGAAAATCAATTTATTAGAAAATCTTTGTCTGTGACTGTGGTTCTTTTGGACATAATCTTCATTTAATTTTTCCCATAATCTCTAATCTGTTGCATGTTTCAGTTTGGTTTTCTGAGCACTGTTGGGTCTGATTTCTGGCCTCAGTACCTCAAGTACTGAAAAGTACCTCAGAAACTGAAAAAGCCCTCAGTGATTATGAAAGACATTTTCCTGAACAAAGCATAATCTTTCTGCCTCTGGGTATTGTAAACCCAGGTATTCACTTTTTCTTTTTGGACTCATTAGTCCAATCTTGCTGCTCTGGATCACAAGAACACAGGGACAGCAGCTGTTTGTTACTCTCTCCAGCAGCAAGTTAAGAAAGATTTTATACATTAACATACATAATACCAAAGGATTTTAATTGATRTTAGAAATCTTACAGCCCTATAATTTACTCAAGAACCAAACTCAGCTTCAGCAATAAAGAGAGGATGAAAGGATACCACAAAGCCTCAGCTCTTTGGAAAGAAGACACAGATTGCACAAGTTTTCAGAATATCAGCTCAAATAACTTTGCCCTAAGAGCAAAATCGGTAACATTACAGATGAAACTGGAGATTGTACACAGGATCAGGTGCAATCCTGTGGTCTCTCCCTGACTGGTGGAGTTCAGCTAGCATTCACCTGAAACAGCCAGAATAAGGACCTCAAAATCTCACCTCAACAGAGTTGGTGAAAATGAGAAAGGAATTAAGTCATCTTGCTAATGTTATAGTCAAGATTTATYTTTCTAAGAAAATTTACATTCCACACATACAATAATGAGAATTGAACTCAATTGTTGATTACAACAAGAAGAACATGATTTATACCTTGACAGTAAAACAGTTAAATAAACTTCAGAAATTAAGAAATATAGTGGCCTTCTTCCTTTAAAAAATTGACAAGTAGCTTCAGGCTGAATTTAGCAAAGTAGTTAGGTACAGAAAAACAGCACATCCCTGCAACATGAAGTTTGTGGAATGCCTGCCAATGTTGAGTTGTTTGGTGGAAGGAAGTGAGGACTGACTGTACTATGATGTGTCAGGAGATAACAACATTGATTTAAACTGTTCAGAACACACAGGAAAACTTTCACTTATTGCTAATGGGATGTGGAGCTCTTTCATCATTCTCCGTCTCTACATGCCTTTCCTATATTACTTCAATATAAAAATGCCTAAGGAGAATTTGAACATTTCCAAGGATAAAGGCCTCGGTGAAAGTTATCCATTTCTAAAGATTTTCTGAATCATGGGCAGGAAGCATGATTTCATACAAGACTGGCTTTTCTGTTGAAATTTTGTCCTTTTCTCTACTTTGTCAGTGTTTATTCTGTATTGCAATCACTTACTTCTGCTTGGGTGATCAGGCTGCTGTGAAAAAGCCCTTTCTTGCAAAGCCAAGCCAGGCTGCGTTTTACTTTGCTGAGAAACCAGAAATTTAATTGTTACAGGAGATGTGTTGACAAGGACCATAGCGGCGTGAAAGTGAAGAATTCTGCATTTACTTCTCTTGTTTGTTTTCCAGGTCAAGGCTGCTGAATCTTAGTTTGAAGTAACCAACTGTTGCTCCTTCTCATGTTGTTGCTACAGCCTCTGTTGAAGACCTTACCCTCCAGTTTGTCCACACCTTTTGTAAATATTAGCCTAATTTTTAATTTTCAGATACATTGTCTCTCCTTTGTATGTTACTGCCATTCTTTCTCTGCCACTGATATTTAGGCTGATTTCATTGAAAGAATGATCAACTGGACAGTTGTCAAATTGTWTTAGAGATGTCTTTTACCAATAATTGTAAAAAGTGTGACAGGAACCGAGAATTGCTAAATCTAAACCTAGAAAATACATGTTTTGAAACTGGGCTCTGATAGCCAGTTACAAACTAAATTTTAAAAATGTTTAGGAATTTTACATTTATTCATTAGATTCAGCTGTGTGGAAACACATTAGACTCACAGAAATACACTGACCCAGGTCTAGTTCAATCTTGCCTTTGAAATAAGCAAATGAAAACYTGCAAAAGAGAATAATCACAGTGCAACATGATATATCAATTACCTTCTGTAACAGCACTGGCAAACAGCTGGCATGGTGCTGTTTGTTATGTGTGAACAGTGTGCTTGGGGTCCCRTGGAGCACAGATGTAAATTATCCCTGTCCCTGAGAGCTTATGGTAAAACAAAACAAAAYGAGAAAACCATATGTAAACACATTTATAATATGAGAGTTATTTAAACTGTCCTTGTGAAGGAGGGATCAAGGAAAACCTTGCATGTTAGGTTTAAACTGAATTTCAGAAACGTGCTTCTAAAGAAATTTGTTTTGGAAGATACCGTGCTGTATGTCTGTCTCATTCAGAAGTCCYGCTGAGATATAATTGAAACAGTGATAAGTCTGTCTTGCTACTGTCTTGCTGCTTGGGCAAATCTGCACACACATTAGCAACAGAAAAGTATTCTTTAGAGGATTTGAGAGCCACTCTTGATGTTTTACTTTTGAATGTGCAGTATGTAATGAAAGAGTTGCCAACAGAAACCTCCTGTCCTTCAGCAAAATGAAAAATAAAGTTAATTGATGATGGTACACAGTCACCAGCTTAGMATATTATAAGGCATAATGTTGTGTGGATAATAAATATCTATCAAGAAAGAGATTTTTTCAGAAACAACATAGATTGGGTATTAAATACAGGTGGTACAATATCATTAAGTAGTCATGGCGTTCATTAAAATATGTTTGAATGCCCAAGATACTTGTGATTGTCCTACCTGAAGGGCTTCATTCCTACTATCAAATGTAATTCAGCCCCAAAGGAAAACAGGCATGATTTCCTTTTGTGGAAGTGAAAAAAAGTGGAAATTTCATGGCACTAAAGTGTAAAAATCTGCCTTAATAAGAGTTTCTAAAAGGCTATTTTGAGTTACTATTGCCTTGACATGGTCATTCTTTGGGCACAGTGCCATGGTACCACATCCAGTACCCCAGACCAGTCAGGTCCATGGCAATCTTTGGTGAAGGTTGCACAGCTCCTGCTCTAAGGATTTGTGTTCAGGTGAGGGATGTTTTGCTCTCTGTTAGGCAGACTCAGGTCTATTTTCAGTCTACATGGAATAAATATCTTCTTTAAATGATTATCCTGCATTGTTGGGAAAAAAAAAAAAAGAGTGAAGTTAGGATCAGGACTACAGACTGCAGGGGGAAGCAAGAACAAGGGAAARCCAGCAGAAAAATCACACATGACTAATCAATGACTATAAATGTGGAGCTAAGATTGAATCCCTAGTTTCCTTCCTGCTAGTCTGAGTCTTCATGCATTGCTGGAAAAAAAATCGTGTCATTCTCCCTCATGTCAGTTTATGATATCCTTCAAATCTTCAGAAGCTGTGTTGAAAATAATGCTAGCTAGGATGATATGCTAACTAGCAAACATGCTACACATCTTCAAGCATTAATGCTTAAATTAAAAAGAAAAGAAAAATATGATTGTAAGTCTATGTAATTTTCCAGTGAGTTAAAATTAATGTGTGGTATTATTGCTAAAGAGAGTTACTTGACATTGAGTGTTTGAGGTTTTCTGATAAAGAGATTTCTAATTAATTAAAAACTATTTAGTTTTACAGATTTTAAATTTTTATATATTCTTATGCATACATGTACACATCCATATATAAACATGACTGCTAAAACAGACTTTAAAAGTTAYCTATTTTGTAATTTTTTTTTGCAAAATTCTATATTTTTTTGAGATTTTAATACATTTGCTAAAAGGAAACTGCTAAGGAAATAACTGAGACACTGCAGTGCCAAATGGTGGGATTTGCAATGGTCTTTGGSTTTTCCCACCCAGAAAGATTTGGTTTGTTTTGYGATACCTCTATGAAGTACCTGTTTYAGTTTTGTCAGAAGGTCAAATTGCACCCGTATGAATGTTGTCATCCCCTACCACAAAGAAATCAGCCAGWGGGTTTCCCTGCATGCTGTAATTTCTTAATTGCTTGCTTGGAATAGCTCAATGAGAGTGGCCTTTTAATCAGAATTCTCTACAGGTACTCTATAAGACAAGATAAAATGGAAAAAACATTGAACAATATGGCTTATGCTTCAAATGGTTCATGGATATTAAATATTTTTTTTCAGTTAGAAATAATAATATTTATAAAACTAATAAAAGCAAAAAATGCTCCTTCAGACTTAACAGGCGGAACAATTAAGCATCTTGATTTAGTAATGGCAAGGGGAAAGTTGCAAGGAAGAAAAGACCTGAGGCATTTGGTGCTATGACAAATAAGACCTAAATAATGCAGTGTTTTTTCTCAGCTGCAAATGCAGGTGTTTGCAGAAGTGGTGCAGTTGTTCATCCTCTTGGATGCATAATGCCCTTCAGTGACATATCTGAATAAAGATTATTTTCCCAGCTGTTTATATCCAATGGGCCCAGGGCTTTCTATGTCCACATCAAACCCCCGCCTTCCCAGCAACCCCTGCCCCACAAACGGGGATATGTAAGAATAGAATAAACCCTGTTTTATCAGTTGTCTACAGTACAATAAATAAAATCCTCCAAAAGGAAGAAAGTTTTGTTTAAATTTCACTCGTCATGACAGTGGCTATTTCTCTATCACTTTTCAGCATATGCAAACCATTCTATAAAAATAAGACTCACTCCTCTACTGATGTGAATGAGACTTTAGTGCATGTGTGCATACACTGGGAAGATTTGATAAACATAGAAATATCACATGGGAACATTTATTGCTGTCTTCACTTCTATTTTCAAGCACTGATCTCTTTTTCCTCTCTGAGAGAGACATACAGTATTGCTTGCTGGTTACTTTCCTAGCTCTTTTAATTGTCATGTGATATTAAGAAAAAAAATTAAAATGAAAAAATCCGAAACCAAACAAAACCAACCCCACAAGAGCCTGAGGAAGCATTGTGTTACCACAGTTGTGTAGAAGACCTTGAAAACTGGACTAAAGGTACCTGGATGTYACCATTCATTTGGCAGTGCTGCTTGATGTCTGAAAATAATTGGTTTGATTCATATAAATTGACCTCTGCAGATTGCTATGTGCCAGCCTTGACACCAGCAATGATGCATTCAACATCCTGTTTTCTGAGGTACTGAACATGTAGGAGCACAGGAACAGCATTTTATTTTGATTGACTTTTTTAGGTTAGTTCCTCCATCACCTTGGTTTGCAGGATTATGGAAGTTCTTCTACCCCGGTTTAAGGAATTGAGGTGAAAAGATTCAGGTGATGCACCAGGGCTGCAAAACCTGGAAGGCCATACATGTGAACATCCTGTGTGGTGGAGTTTCAGARATGATGTAGGGCTTCAGAACCACTGAAAGAGAAATTAACTCCTCACATAAATATTTCAGAAATGCTGAAAGTATCACAGGTGTTTGAGTCTTTGAGATGCAATTAGAATAGCACACAAAAATTTGTTAGCACATTTTCAGGGAAAGGGGACATAATTGAAACACACTGTTCCAAAACAAGAACRCTGTTCAGGTCAATTGTTTTGGAGTAAATTATTTTCCAGGACTGAAAAAGAGGTCTGTTCTCTGGCATGGGAGCTAGATGGCTTTAGGACATTTGGATGGCCTTTTTTTCACCCATCATAACTGTAGAACAACAGAACAAATGGGGTTGAGAAATTGTAGGCATCTGCCTTGGGGACTATGTATCCCCAGGATTGCTGGCAGCTCCCCACCATTACAGCAGCACCTTTGGAAACATGCTCATTGTTATCCTTTCCTAATTCATGCTCATTGTCATCCTTTCCTAACAGCTTGCTCTGCATCTTGAAAGCTGAATATGTCATCTTTGAGGTAACTGAAGTTCTGTAGAGTGTCCTAGGTTAGCTGAGTATTGTATTCCTATCATCTGCTTATGTTAGAGGAGAGTTAAACAACCCTTCTGTAACTATACATTAGTCGAGACTGCTCTGGTTTGTTTGGTGATGTTCCTTCCTTCAAGGACAGTGGGAGGGAAAGGGACAAGACACACACGTTTGTTTTTTCCTTCTCGGGAGTCTCTCTCTCAGGATCAGYGGTGGAAAAGAAGCTGCCTGCTCTCTCTCTGGGACTGCTCCTTTTTCTCCCTTTCGTTGGACTTGTTTTTCCTCGAATTTTTTTTTTCTTTGTCATCTGAGAATTGGAGGATTCTCGTGGCATGACAGGCGAGAAAGATCCTTCAGTGAACTATCGGAGAGAGAGACTCTGTCTAACCCTTCTGGGGGCCCCCGGAGGGGAAGCTACTCCCAACAGGGAAGAGAAAGGCTTTGGGATCTAACAGCTGATTCCACAGGTTTTTCTTTTTGTTTTTTATAATTTTAAATAAATAGGTTTTTTTTTCCCTTTTCTTTTCACTTTCCTCTCTGTGGAAAAGGTTGTCTCTAGGACCCGGGTGGGGAAAAGAGGGGGGGGGGGCGGGGTTTGCTGGAACTTGGGAGTGTTTTGCTCCCATTGAATTCATTCAAACCACAACAGTAGAGTCTCACTACTTTCCATTTTCTTTTGAGAGTCTCTAACTTGCTTTTTCTAAGAATGGTGCTCCATACATCTGGATTCTGTGAAGTCCAGGAAATATTAGCTTGCAGTGAGGTTACATTTTGTGAGAAGGGATAAAATGTGTTCTCTGTAACTACTTAGCATGAATATAATTTGTTTGAATGGCAAGCAGAAATGTCTTTTGGAGGATGTCTTTTTACAAGATGTAAAAAACTTCTAGAAAATAGGAAAGTCATCAGTTAGCCACTGGAAAAGGAGGTCCTCCTCTAAGCTCTTCCATTGCATTAGATTTTTCACACAGGGACTGACCACTCAGCTCAGAAGAGTCAAACTATTCGAAACAGTTTCTATRCATCTAGTAAGCTGTGAGTGCTCAGCTGGTGCAAGCAAAGTAGTTGGATTAGACAGCAGAAACTGAGACAAAAATTGAATTTTTGGYGTATGATTTGCCCCCTTCACCTCCATCCCCAATAGTGAACTGAAAGATCTTTTCAGCCTTTTTCAGAAACATTTTGGTTGCACCTTGCACCCATTGCCCCTTGCAGTGTCAGCTGCATACAGCAAGGCACATTTAGGCCAGATTTGGGCATGTTGTAATCCTGCATCACCAGAAGATGATGTTCCATCTGCCTGCTATCTCTACAACTCATCTGGCTTCTTGCCTTGTTCTGGCACAGGTGAAACACTAGATTTTCCCTTAAAAAAATAAAAAAAGTCTGGATCAGTTTTAATCTAGATTTTTCATTACATGTGTGGACCTGCTTTTAGCAGGGTACAAGTGAAATGGGATGGATGAGAAGAATGTGTAAGAATGTGGTCTATGTGTAAGAGACTAACTGAGTATCTTAAATGAAAGTTTTCTGCTTCAGTGGGATTTCAGTTTTTTTCAGTGGGGTCCAGCATCTACAAATGTCACTGATGGAAGCTTCTACACCTCAACCACTTGGAAACTCATGTGCTGGTGCTCTAAGTTTTTTTAGTGATGTAACATTTTTGTCCTTGACACCTTTCAGGGACCACTATTCTCTTTAATGCCTATACTCTATATTAGGGCTTCAAACAAATGACCCCTACTGCGGATGTGAATCTGCAGAAAATTCCAGGCTACTGTCTACTGCATTTCTTGGAGTGAAATCTTACTTCTTCTTCAAATTTTCTTTCTAACTAAGAGCCTTATTTGATGATACAGTTTCATTGTTTCTTTAACTCCTGTCTTTCATCACTTTGGTRTGCTGTGGCATTTTCTAGAATATTTTTTTTTCCTTATCTAAATAGTTTAAATCTCCCACCGGGCTCTTTTTCCTCTTTATCTCTTTTTCTTTCTTTCTTTTAAAAARTTATATTTTGACCTGCTGCTACGTTCCATACTTTGTGAATTTCTTTCCTTTTGTCTTTCTTGATCTGGTCCCTTAACAGACTTTTATTCTTTTCTACATTTACATGCAGAACAGAAATATTCTGTAGTGTTCACACAGCTGTATGATAAGCTCAGATTTTAATATTCTTGTCCAGGGTACAAAGACTTGCTCACACAAGGGAATGATGCATTCTCCACTGCCTTCTAATCTAGCAAGTTTAAATTACACTGATGATTTAGCTTGAGATCAGCTTCTGGTAGTGGAGTCAGAATTGGCTTTTCAAAATTACTTTCTAAGACACTGTGCTTTCTACTTAAGGTGAGATAGCAGAATCATCACAAAAAAGTGGTGTATCCATTCCTGTTCTGTAATTGATGCCCAAATCTCTGAAGTTAAATTATGCTTATCATACTGCCTTGAAAATTGCAAGCACTAATAAAACAAGCTGTGTTGGTTCCAGAGCTGCCAGCCACTGAGAGAAGAACAGCTTATTCCCCATCTTCTTGATTTCCTACTGCTCCTTCCTCCCACCCCCATTCAGAGTTATTCATAAGGTGCCCCTGAGACTTCTCCTCTGCAAGCTAAGCAGCTCTAGTTCTCATTTGAGAAGCTTTCCTCAAGCTCTTTACTCATCTTTGTGGTCCTTCACTTGACTCTCCAGTTAACTGGACTCTTCCCACACCTCTTTTGTCCTGGAGAACCCATAACTAGATCCAGCACCATACATGTGTCTTACCAGGTGTCCTGGTTCCACCAGCACCCTCTGGTCTGTGTCCACAAAGGTGCTTTCTGTAAGATCACACTTATACTAATGCAGATATCCAGCTTACCCAAAGGGAGCTTTTTGGTCATAGACACAGCTCAGATGTTGCCTAAAAAGGGTAGGAGTTTACTAGAATGTATTTATGATCCTTTTCTGGGATAGGGATTTCAGACCAAAACCTTCCAACAAATAGTTAAAATAATCTTTAGGCATGCCTGGACTCTCATAGCTCCAGCAGTTTTACATCAAATATCTAGACTCTCTAATGGTGCTTATAGAGTAAATCTTTATCATGAGGGGAAAAAAATTGGACCAGTTGGAGAGCTGATAATTTAATTTTTTTATTAATACTTCATAATAATGAAATATTTTCAACAAATGAGCMTAGGAATTTTATCTCTGAAAAATTTCATTAGCAAGTTGCTAATTTTTACTTATTTAATGAAATAAATATTGTGCTGCAAGAGGGCTATTATGTTAGCATTTAATTGCTCTTTTTTTTCCAGGTACAGCCTGAGGTTGAGAAAATGTTTTTAAAATTTTAATTGGTAATTTTTCACTTGGAGGCTACCACTGTAATCTTCCATTTTTGTTTTTAAGGAAATGAGATKTAGTTGCATTTTTCTTGCTAAAATGTGTTTTTATGCACATTACATTTTAGTCTACAAACTTACCTAACACAATTTTTGAAAAGTAACCTCAGGAAGAAGCTATAAACTAGAACGTTCTCATAAAATATTTGTCATCAGGAGTTGGTGAGTACACTGACTATTCRTTTTGAAATGCAAATTGAATGGGATTCACTCAAAAGTGTGTTCAAAAGGAAACCAATGTTTGCAAGATATATCGGGCATGAGATGTCATGCAGCCCTCTCTCTTCTCTTGCCAGAGATGTCTTTCTTTTGGTCCTGCTCAGGACATGGACTCATGAGCCTGGAAGGTCCAATCTGTCTGCCCATGGAGTGGGTAAGGGACTGCTGGAGGAGCCCAGATGTCCCTTGRCTGGTGAAGGATTGCTTGAGGGTCCGCTGGATTTTTGTGAGGAGGTGGCTGGCATCAGCTCAGCAGTCTTTCACARAACTGACTTTGATCCTGCTTGTGTTGTCATGGCAACGTTGGTCTGTGATCAAATGAGCCTTTACCACTGAGATAGGAGTTGGCCTCTCTTCTGCAAGGGAATTAACATGGGAGAATGCAAGGAATATTTTGTCCAAACAGAAAAGTTCAGACAATTCTGTTGACCACTCCATGACAGTTTACAAACCTCTTTTATGTAGCTGGGACTTGTAACATTGCAAATGTGTGTGTATGCAGGAGACATCAGAAGAGTATTTGCTATTGCCATGGTTTAACCCCAGCCACGAGCCAAGCCTCACACAGCCCCTCCCTCACTCTCCCACCAGTGGGATTGGAGAAATTGGAAGRGTAAAAGGCAGAAAACTTGTGGGTTGGGATAGATACGGTTTAATAAGGAAAGCAGAATCTGTGTGTACAAGCAAAGCAGAACACRGAAWGAATTCACTGCTTCCMATGSSCAGGCAGGTGTTCAGCCATCTGCAGGAGAGCAGGGTCCTCATCAAGCCCAGTGGTTACTTGGAAAGACAAACTCCATCATTCCAAATGCTCCTCCCTGCTTCCTCCTTCTTCTCCCCACTTTAAATACAGRCTATGATATCATATGATCTCAAATGTCCCTTTGGTCAGTTTGGTCCCCTGTCCTGGCTGTGTTTCCTCCCRGTTTCCCAGGAACCCCCGGCTTCCTCAGCAATGTGGCAGTACAAAAAGCAGGAAAGGTTTTGGTTCTGTGCAAGCCCTGCTCAACAGTAACAAAAACATCTCTGTATCACCAGTTCTGTGTTCAGCATGAATCCCAAACCACAGCCCCATAACAGCCACAGTGAAGAAAACTGTCCCTGCCCCAGCTGAAACCAGCACTGCTGTACAGAAAAAAAATCATAGCATTAAGCACACAGAACCCTCTAATTCAAGTGTGTGAGGGATTAGTGCTACTGCATGTGGGTAGATGTTCTTTGGAGTGCAACACTTAGCAGATTTGCATTGGGTTTAAAATACTAAATAGTTATATAGCAATTATGAGCATGCTTTATGCTTTTGGATACAAAGAGGTTACAGGAGCATTTATGATTAAGCTCTACCACAGCACAAAGAGCTGACAGGTTTTGTCAAGGTGATTTCACATCAGCAATTTTGTTCACATAATTGCATTACTTAAAAACTGGACCTTTTCATAGTCTGAAGAAAACTTGCCACAGCAGACCGGAGTACCATAATGTTTTTTGACATTATACATTAACTTATGCTGGTCTCAGTTCTGGACTGACAAAATTACTTCTGATTTCTAAGCCATCACATTTAAAAATATCTCTTAAATTCATAAGAGCATTGCAGTCTGCATGCAAATATGCCTTCAAGGAGTAGTTTCATAAACAAGAAAACATTTTCATAAACAAGAAAATATTTAGTAACCACTGTGAAAAACGGAAAAGATAAGTGTTCAAAAATAAATCTGGGTTATAATGAACTTATTTTTTTTTAAGTTAGCATGTTGAAATGTATGTGAGAGTAGAATGACTTGATTTAAACCTAGTTAATGAACAAAATTTGGGCRTTATAGTGCTGAATTAGCTGATGTCCATCAAATCTATGCCTGAAATAAATATATAGATAGGCACAAGTCTGAGAAAGAGAGATAGTACCTCATATTTAAAATGATGACCCCCTTTTCTAAGACATTTAAGAGGAAAAAAGTAGTCAAAGGATTTAGAGATCCTCCAAAATACAGTGAGCCTATGCAGAACAGACATGAAGGATCCCAGATTCAGGGAGGAAGGTTTCTGCTTTTTAAGGTAGAAATAAAGCAGAAATCAAAGAAGATGCTAATTAAAAAATGCAACAACAACAACAAAAAATCAATAGAAAATTATCTTCCTGTCCAAGCCAAGTGATTTCGTACATTAAAACAAGGGAGCGTTTTTCATGTATTCCTGGTGGAAAATGTCAGAGAATGGTGGAGCAGAGGTATTTTGGAGTTGCCTGTAGARAGCTACAATTAATCTTTGACAATTATAGATCTTCTTTCATATATTTCACCTGCCATATAACATCAGAGGCACACCAGTCTCTTGCTGGGTATGTTTGAATGGTGCCTCACTGCAAGACCCTTTTCTTTATRGAAAAAAAAWCTATGTGGCTTTTYCTRTCTATTACTTTTTGGCTASAGAATAAAGGAGGRAAAGAGGCAAAATATGATAAAATATTTAGGAAACTAATATGACAGCTGTGAAATCAATATTTCCTTGATGTGGTTACASTTACTGTCAATATAAAATGGAATTAATTTAATTTGTATGTTTAATTAAAACCATGCATAAATGAAATGTTAATGAACTCTTTTTAGACAGCACATCTTTAGAAGTTTGTAGAGCTATAATTTGAAAATTATGTGTGAAAAGCTCTGCAATAACAGGGTCTGGCCATGGATTCTTTCTTTTGTTTTTATCATGACAATTTAAGAAGGAAAATTCTCACAAGAAAACTGCCAGAAATGGTTACAACACTTTTACTGCTTTATTTCTCAATCTAAATCAGAAGAAGGGAAGTTTATCTTTCCTTCTTATTTTCTCTTAACTTTTAAATCTAAATATAATTCAATTTGCACTGCTTCTTCCTTAGAATATTTACTATTTTTAAATTTAGGTAGTGATTCAAGGATGAAGAGATGTTCTCAGACTTAAATAGGTTACTATCAAATGGCAACACCCAAATCTGCAAAGAGCAAGAACACAACTGTGAATTTCCTGACATTTATTGATTATTGTATTTATCATTTGCTCTTTGTAACAAGGATGAGGAAATATCACAACATTCAACARTTTTTCTTTGACTTCACAGGTTCAACTTTATTCCCTGAAGTTCTTAACATAAATCTATAGACTTTGATGATGTTACTTTCTTAGCCAACTTTCTCCCAGGTGGGAAGCTTTGTAGCATTCAAGATAATTTTGCTTTCTACTAAGTGTTTACAAAGTTTAAATTGAATCATTCTGTTTTGTAAACATTTGGTAACTATATTGCCTCTTTTGCTCAAGGTTCTAACACTGCAGTTATTTTCTGCAGACTGGTGTTTCAGTACATGAGGATTTTTATTTGGAAAAGCATTGAAAGGTATGTTGCTTCCTTATGTTCCGGGGGCTAAATTCAACGAATTCTTAAATGAAAGGAACAAACAAATGGAAYAAAAGAAGGGCAGGAAGGCAAAATTATTAAGTCAAAAGTAATAAACAAAGAAAAATTTAGACTAGATGGCAGTCTGACCAAAAAAAGGAAACAACAAAAATTTTATGCTGGTAAAAAAGGTAGCTTAGCACTGTTGTCATTACTTCTGACAGTGAGGCTCAAGGTCYCTGTGGCTGCAGTTTCAAAGAGCTGCTGAACATCGCTAGTCAATTTAATTCCAGCTCTCTGAAATACAGAATTCATCTAGAAATGTTTGTTGTCAGCCTATTTGGTGAAAAATAAGACACCTGTTCTATTTAAATGCTTTTGCTGTAAGCCAGCTGGAGCCAGCACCGGTGCACACAAAGGGTTGTGGTTTTGGGATCACTGGTTTGAGCTTTGGACAGACACAGCTTTTGCTGGCAGGGACAGCTGAAGTTGGAAATGAACAGCTTTTGCCTTAGCAGAGCACCAGTATTTAATTTCAGAGAAATGAAGACACACTGAGAAAGCCTGGCTATAGTTCCGAGTCAAATATAACCCCTTGGTCCCTGAGAACATGAAACATGGAATCTGCAAAACACAGCYCTTCTAGCAAGTGTTATCAGTGAGACTACAGAGAATGATACGGGAACAGTGAGACTGTTCCTGTGTCCTGTGAAATATGGCAAAGATGCAATACTTACTCTTTGGTAATTAATTTTTTTAGTGTCTGATATAATCATAGGGACTAAAAAAAAAAGTTGAATTCTAACCATCTTTTTTTGCAAACTTTGTTTTGATAGGTACTTCCAGAAGTGAAAACACTTTCTAGGGCAGGAAGAAACTGTTATAACAACATAAAGGAAATGAAGATCCTGAAATTTTGTATGATAGTTTTCATAATAAAATGATGCATAATTCCATATTTACACACATCTAAATGTTATGGTTGTGAATATGAATAGTTTTTTCACACTAAAAAATGTGATATGTTACAATATGATTGCAGTCATGAATGGACTTTAGGGTAGGCTCTGTGTCCCATCTGAAGTGTTGGTTTGCTGAGGTGTGGAGCCAACCAAACTGCTGGCTGGCCCTGCAAGGTGAGGTTGTAGCCTTCCTCCTCCTCATTCTGCACTTTTAGGGCTCACCTTTCTCCTCAAACCAAGCTGACTCACTCTCTGTTTTGCCACCGGGTGAGTTGCTAAGAAGGCAAGAAAAAAGGCAAATTGTGTTGAATGAATATCATGAGTAATATACTTCACATTTTATCTAATTTTTTAATAGATGCATGTGTACTCCATAGATCAATTTACATTATATTATTTATTTAATATAAATTTAGACTATGCTAAAATTGCATTGCCATTATAAGAGTTTGGAACAATGTCAGCTCTCCAGAGCTCAGGATATGCTTCATTATCAGCAGAATTTTAGCTTTAATTAATATTTATAAAGGAATTTGGGCATAATGAACTGCAATGAAGTTGCAAATGCACTCAAGTGCATCAATTTTAAGGTCATTTTACTAGGGGTTAAATCCTGATGTCTTTAGGAACTTTTGCTAGAACCCTGCTCAGTAACTAGCTTGTTTATGATATGGCATCTAGTGGTATGTTCAAAAGTCTGCAGCAATTGTGCTGAAAGTGGGGAAGAATTGCAGAATCTGTCTGTGAAATCACACATTATCTCATGGTGTGCAGACAGACAGGGATGCAGGCAGCTGAGATCTGAAAGGGTTTGGCTCCAAGAACTGGGTCTGCATAGGCAGATTTTGGGCCCATGGTCTGGACTGAGGTCTTGTCAAGAAAAAGAAATATTTGATGAAACCTAAAATGATGTGGCATGAAAGACAGGTTTTCTGAGTACAGAAAGAGGATTTTGAACATGAATAATTTGTGTTCCAGTAGTTTAGGGTTCATTTCTGTTCCTTCTACCCTGGTTTTCAGTCAAGAAAGCCTTTAACWAAGTCTTTAATGAGACTAAAGCTTTTAAAAGAAAATCCCTTTTCCCGAGTATATTAGAAAGCTGCCCTAATAGTGTGAATCAGATCATTTTAGTTTCACCTTTACAACCACTCCTTTCACTCACAGAAACACTGAAAATTGTTCATTTTAAAATATGATTCATAGCACATGGACCCTTAATGGAGGCATGAATATTCCCGGGAATATAATGCATTTCATTGGAATTGTAAGCTCAAACTTAATTACAAAAAGACACATTGTAGAAATGTTTCTACTTCAGACTCCAAAAAGTTCTTCTGGTCCTATTGCATCCTGCCAGGTTCAAGTATAGTATCTCTGATAATATCATTATAAATAAACCTTTTAAGAGTGGCAATTTTATGGTGAATATTCTTATAAACCTGAGTGCAAAGGGTCAACGGTAAGTTAAAATAAATCAAGTGAAGAGAAGAAAAACAATTACAATTGATTAATTGCTTCTAAATTTGTAAGAAGAAGATTATATTTCTGTGAATTTAACTGTAAACCTCATGCAGTCATGGGTAGAAGACGTAACACTTCCTAGTGTGCTGTGAATCCTTACCAATGAATAGTCCTGTAATTTGAGTCACCTTTTATAATTTTTGTCATTTATTTATCACTAATTCATGGAAGCTGTATGTGATATCAGCATGCAAGTTGCACTCTTAAGGAGGGTAGGTGGGAAGGATTTAACTGGCACTTTTTAAAAACAATTGTCTGATGGATGGGAATGTTATAAAAATGTTATAAAACATGATTTTGTGCCTCTAGAGCACCTAAGGGAAAACATTTAAGCAGCTGACAACCACCAAAATGGGCAGTCTAGTAGCTGGATAGAATCATGGTCCTCTCCCTTTCCCATCCTGCTGTGGTTTTCAGGAAGATTATAAATATTGCTGTAACTGGACTTTATTGTTTTGGATAATGAGAATATCAGTAAAAAGAGGCCATAGAGAAAAAAAAATAGAACTGTGCAGGAGTTAAAACAGTGCTAATTACAGGAATTAAAATAGTGATAATTTTTAGCTGCACATAAGCGTTTCCATTTTTCTCCACCGAATACTTTAGCTCTCATAACAATAAAATAGCATTTTTTTTTTTTTTTTTTTTTTTTTTTTTTAAGACCCTGGCTATGCCCTCTCCCTCAGCAGCTTTGAGTCTAATTGACCATAACAATTACACATGACAACCAGCAGGAAATCTGTCAGCGCCTCAGGAGCTCAGTGCTGGAGGCGGAGGATGGTGGGTCACGTTGCTCTGGAGAAGGCAACAAAAATAATGACTCCTTCCCCCAAGCCTAGACTAAAACTGTTTTGCTGCTTGCTTTCTTGTCTGATTGAAAGCAATCTGTGAGACAATTGAGTTACAAAGTCTAGTTCATGGCTGGAAAAGTCAGAGCTTTCTGACTGAGGCARMCTTTAGGAACAAAGCATGTYCCTCAAAATAACCTTTTCCATCCATTTTTAGTAGAAAACTCCCCTCCTGTCTGATCCAGCTTGCAGGAATCTGAAATGCATCATCACAAGGACTAAAGAATTAAGTCTCTGTACACAGTAATCCCATCTCTGTATCAAAAATTTCTTGCAGTGCCAGCCCCCACGATGAACCCCTTGCCCTCACCAGCCATCAGTCCTCATCTCAGGTGGGATCTCCTGGACTACTGAAGGTGTCAGCCTTGCCAGAGGAAATGGCTGGAAGCACAGATAAGCTGGATAATGTGTTGAAAATGGATCCCAAAGGATTGATTGATAACAACATTATTTTGAGGCTGCTGCCCTTAGAACAAAATGTACTTCATTCATACCAACCCTCAGGAACATGTCCAAAACTTGATTTTGCTCAAAAAATTTATCTTCATCAGGTGAAGGCTAAAAGAAAAGGAAGGAAATGTTTGTCTGTTTGGAGTGAAGAAGGAAAACTGAGACTTAAGATATTAAATGATACTATTCTGAGCTTCACAAAACYCAATAAAGGCTTTCTTTGAGGACTTGAATTCCTTTTTTCATCTTTATAAAAGTGAACATTGTTATCACTTCCTCAAAACCCCCCAATTTTATAGGTTGACAAAAAGTGATTGCAGATACAAGGGTTTATTTTGCATTACAGTGTTAGGATAGTTTTCTGTCAGCTGGTAAAAGTTTTTTACATCATTTTCTGAATGTCATGAAAAGTTGTTCCATAAAGCCTATGGAAATGTTAAAAAAAAAAAAAAATTGCGTGGTTCTGAAACACAGATTATTGGTAATCATAAATTTTATATTAGGGAGAGTTAGTGAGGGCATTTCTGCAGGCATACTGTGTCTTCCAAAAAAGAAAATAGAAAAAATAAGAAAAAAAAGAAAGCSAGACCTTAAAAAYGGACCACTTTCTTTCCCATTCTTCTATTCTGATATGAATCTATTTGTATGCAGGTTACCAAAGAAGTTTCTCTGTCAGGGGATGGTACCACAGGGAATAGCAAAACCAAGTGAGATTGACAAGACAAGAAATGATGAATTCTGTTTTAATGTCCCCTGCAGAATGGGAACATTTTGATGACAGCCTTCATCATAATTTATGTCATAAAAAGTGATAAAAGACATTTCCACCATATCCTTTTCTTATTTTTTTTTTCTGTAAAAACTCTTTTCTGAAAGAATATGAATTATTTCCAAGGAATATTTCTAAATTACATGCAAGTTTGATTTCTTTTATTCTTGCAGGAAAACCTTGGAAAAAGTCCCCACCTTATTGACTCCAAACACAAGAGGGAAGAATTTAGAACTTTTAACAGAAAATCTGAAGTTGCAAAGAGAGGATGGGGAAGGTGACAGTTTCTAAAGATAGAAAAGTCTTAAGTTGAAATATCATAGGCTGACATTTTTGAAAATAAAGATTTTTTCATGTAGAATCCATCAAGTGAAAAAAAAGACCCAGCTTCCTGAAGAGTATTAAACATGCTGACAAAAAGAAAAAAAAAAATCCAAATTATTAACTTTTAACTGATTTCAGTCAAAACTAGAGGGAAAGGAAGTTTTTCTGCATTACAATAGCATGACATAAATTGCAGGAGGCAAATCTATCAGTACTGGAGAATTCTTTCACTTATCTATTTTGAGGCAGATGATAAAAAGAAAAGAATATTAGTGTAGCAGAGTATTTATTTGGGAAATATTCTGTTCCTCAGAAATTAGTTACAATTTACCCCTTTTTCTGCATTTTTTCTGCTACTAGTAAAATTGTTGCTTATAGAAAAAAACAGCTACTTGCAAAAAAAAAAAAAAAAAAAAAAAAAAAAAAAAAAAAAAGGAAATGTATGGCATATTGGCATACTATAGGTTTTTCTTTTGATTTAATTGGTGGGAAATAAAAAGGAAGGTAATTTCATCTTTATGTTCTTAATAAATAAATCATAATATTTCTCACTGACTGAGAGAGTAGTCAGGTTGTAATTCCTATGGGTTTATAATTTCGGCACACTACCAATGAATTTAGTTCATATTTTTGATAACAGGAATCATCTCTGTTGCATTTATACAATCAAAAGGTTTGGTGCCTCCATCAGCTGAAATATCAACACACATAAATTACCAAATGATACTTGTAGATGTGAGGTTCTTATTTCTCTTCCGGTGCCTCAGTGTTTACCTTCATCACATTGTCTTTCCAAGCTACCTGAGGAATAATTCCTGGCTAATCCAGCTTGTGCTACTTTGGATTCCCACTTTTGCACAGGAATGGTGAATGTCTCAGTGCCTGGTTACAAAAACCTCCCAGTCTCCATCAGCAGCCCAAACCTGGGGTATAATGTTTCTGTGCATCTTGCCAAGGCTGAAGATAATTTGAAACCCACCTCATCCTCACAGGCACTGAAATAAAAAGCAGGAAAAATAGTGTATATTTAGAAAAAATGTACCTTTTCTCCCCAAACTCCTTTAGGAAAGAATAAAATTTCTTAATAATTTCCACATTTAAAACAATTTTGAGAATTTTTCAGAGAAACATTTTCTTCRTTTGAACTCTGCTGGTCATGTATTTACAGATCTGAAAGATCAGATGATTTTCTGGTGGCTAAAACATTCATTGAGCATTTTGGAGGGGTGAATATTGGTCTTTGCTTCGGCTGTTTTCATATTATTCCATGTCCATGCACAATAGAAGAAGTCTTGGATGATGACCAAGGACAATGGCAAAAGCCATTTGGAATTTGGTATTTTGATGGGGGAAGAAAACTCTCCAGGTTTCACCAGACTTGTTTATCTGCCTTCCACAGTTTTCCTAAGGTCAAAATTCTGTGCTGATAGGAAACAGGAACTTTTTAGAAATCCTTATAGGCTTTGTGGGGCAAGCAAAGTCTTTCTCTGCTTATCTATAGTTGCTGTATTTACAGCAGTTGTATGTTAGCATGCTATAATAACGTGTTATAACCATGTCAGCTTTGGTGRCAGGACAATAGCCCCCTCTGACTAAAATTTAGTTTGCCTGATGACGATCTGCTTCACAAATTGTAACTCCTTTCTTACCGACATGATGAGGGTTAGAATCACAACGAGGGATTTTGTGAGAGGAGAAATTTGGTTTATTAGTGTACCTTAGATAAAATGTGGCATTGGTAGGATGGCTGGAGAGCATTCACTRCAAGAAATGTAGTAGGGACTGGCAYGTGAAAAATATGTTTTYCAAGAGTATAKCATGCTTTGCCTTTCCAAKGATGTGGGCAGCAGAAACTARCACAGAYTCTTAGAGAAGACAAYATAATTYCACAGAGACAAATGAAATCCTACATGGCTTAGATGAACCTACAGTCCACATGGGTGCCTGGTTCACAATTCAGCATTGTGCTTTTTGGAATTTTTTCCCTTAGTCTTGGAATTGTGGCACTGCAGAAATTTATGTATCCAAAAAAAAAAAAAATTGACATTATTTTAAGAAGTAAAATGTTTTCTCCTACATACTGCTTTCACATGATTGTGGGGGTAGCCAGTGAAGTTCCTCTGGCAAACACAGATACAGGAGAGCTCTGCAACACATTTATGGAACTTGGTTTTGGGCACAGAAAGATTCAACTTCATCACAAATGCAGATGGACTCAGCCATATATCAGATTTTCACTGCTCACCTTACAAATGAACTCTCAGGAGTGCTGCAGCACTGGGGCTCTTAATTCTGTCCTATGCATTTCTTTTCATGCTCAGCTCAGGCTGCCACGTGCCTGTCTCTGTGACTCAGAGATAAGGGAATCACCACTCAGGACTGTGCACAGGCACAGTAATCTTCCTTTTTGGTGTGCATTTTCTGATATATTGTGATGCCAGTCTTAATGCTACCGTGTGCATTTCCTGTGTTTAGTCCAAGARGAAGACAAGGATTAGAAAGGTTTTACCAGGGGTTATTAAGTTCTGGTGCACATCCTCAAGGTAATAGCCATTTCTGATTAAAAAGAACTGTTCTGTATGGTATCAAAATGCCAAGGTGCTGAGCATCCTTTACACTCTTTGCTTTGAAATGAATGCTATTTTCTGATGATGTTGCTCTAGCTCCCAGGTGAGATTTAAATTYTTATCCCTGTAGACACTGATGAATATTTAACAGTCATGGGTTTTAGTGGGGAGACTTGCAGACTAAAAATAAGAACATTTTTAGAGTAAATGAAAATTTGTTGGAGGAAATATCTTCACACAAGTTAAAGTATTAAAAAAGTGATATACATATACGTTGTCTCTAAATTGTTACAAAAATAAACATCTTTCTATTCACCTCACTTTCTTCACTGAAATTCCTGAACATCTGTTTGAGAGGACTCTGTAAAACATAATCGACTACATGTTTTAGAAAATATCTAAATGTTCAGTTTCAAAGGTAAGCAAAAGCTTATATTTTATTTTCTTCAGTCCTTTTTAGTGCACCCATATCTCTTTTCTCTTTATGGYGATTTTCACTTGGAATAGCTACACAAAGTTGCTTAAATGTACCTGGGCTACAAGTATCCAGGTGTATAAATATTTCTCTTTAGTTTTTTCTTTTCCATAAATATAAATTTGCACTGTTATACCTGAATGAAAAATGAAAGTGGAAGCACTGATTAGGCAATTATGTCCTCAACAACAAACACATCAGGGTTATTTAGTACATAATATTCAAAGTTAATATGGCAAAAATCCTGATTTATGTTGCATACATTCATTATAAAGCAGGAGTGAAAATACGCAGAATTATCTCCCATTCCAGCTTGTGATGCTTTTTTTGGATCTGTCTACAAACCAAAGAAACCATCATGGGGCTTGCAGTGGAATCCCTTTTGCTACCACAAATCCTGACATTTAGAGCACAGAAGAGAGAAGTTTTGAGGAACAGAAGAAATGAGAGTGTACCTACTTCCTTCAAGAACTCGTATTTTCTAGCAAAATGATTCTGAAACTTTCACTGACATCTACCTACATGGAGTGCTGCACATTAAATTCAATAAGCTGGGTGGAAAAAAAGCCCATCAAATTCTAATGCTTGCATGGATACCTTAATTTGAAAAATAAAAACACCCAAATATGAATGATAAATTGATGTACCTTCAATAAATGTGTATATTTGTAATTAATAAAGTATGAAAGTGAGTCTGAAGAATAGATAGTCATAGGGATTTGATTCACAGATATATTTAATTTTCATTAAAGCTGTCTGATCCTAGAAAATGCTATTTCAGTAATGCAACTCTGCTTTCAGTTATCTATCCAGATATGGTAATTGCCACCGAAGCAGTGGCTAAAATTCTTAGGACCAAATGCTGGAGATCTGCTGGGTATGCTTGTCTTCATCTAGAATATCAGGTGAGTGGTTCTGTTGAAATTGGGGATTTACACCAACAGGGTAATTTGATTCCATCTCTCTGCAATGGCTGCTGTGTTACAAAGAACTTCTGGCTGCAGGTGAAGATCCCAGCAAAACCTGTGCTGGTCACCCTACAATGCATTTTTTGGCAAATGTTTGCAGTGTAGCTGTTTATTTGCAGCATGATCTCAAAAGCAGAAGGCACAAAACTTGCAATATCCTCTGAGCCCAGCTGTGGGAAGATACTTTTAAGCCTTTTCTTTCTGTGGTATCTTTATGTAAGGGCTATTCTGGTTTAATTTAGGTAAACCAAATTAGGTGTCTTTTTCTCCTCCTAAATAAATAAAAAAGAATTTCAATTAACTTTTTTTTTTTTTTGTAGCCAAATCCCTGCTCTCTTAAGGACCTGAGGAAATATCTTTAGCATTATTTGTCTTTTCTGATACAAGACAAGAAACAACAATGCCATAAATCCCTCTTATGGTGGAGCTGTGCTTTCTGCTTCCTCCCTCAGATGGTTTTTCCAAAGTTTCTTCTCCCTGCACTGCAGTGTCCTGTTTCTCAGAGACRGTTTTAAAGAGACATTTTAAAACAATATTTATGTGAATTCAGTTTTTAAGCTTCCCTCTTACTTCCAAGGCTTTTCCCCCCATTCTGGTACAATGTGTTTTATGCATASAGATCACAGTCTTAATCTTGCTGTTTTATACTTTATGACCCATCTCATCAGCAGTGCTTTTCTCTTGCTTTTTTTTTATCTTTTGCAACCACTCTGCACCACTCTTGTCTCCCTAATAAGATCAGAAGTCAGCTATGAATATATATCTTTGACTCCAATTGCCCAGAAGGTGACATTGTATTTGTTTAATCATGCTCAAATATGAGTCACGAGGGTCAGATGTCATTTTGGAGGTATGTGCATATACATCCAAGTGGGCTGCTGATATGATATCCAAGCTTATRAAAATTTCCCTTCTCAGATATTTATACATTAAAATACAAAAAGGACTGGTTTTGGAAAGTTTTACAGTTGAGGATGAAACAAAAACAGCAAAATCAGACACAACTAACTTTTTTACTCATATCTATTCTCCACAGTGCATGGTGCAAGCTTACTTATGAATTCTGTAATCTTCTTTCCATTCTTCCTTTCCCATTTCTGTTCCAAGAACTCTACTGACTGTGGCAACAGCATCTTAGGACATYGAACAAACCAGAAGAGAATACAAGAAGTTGTCTGGCCCCACCCCTTTTAATCAAAAGATTGCTACTGGGATGGAAGATTAAATAGAAACTCAGCCTTGATTACYTCATTACTTCAAAGAAAATCCTCCTTGCATGGTCTTCATAAATGGACAGCCCCCAAACAGGATATGTATTGCTGCATAAAAAAAATCTTTTTAGCAAATAATCTAAAGGTCTTTGTTTTCTTCGAAACAGGGAGCAAAGCCCACCTCATTGTCAATCCCTAACTTTCTAAACTTTAAACTGCAAAAACCCCACTCA
This sequence comes from Malurus melanocephalus, assembly GCF_030028575.1. Taxonomy (NCBI): domain Eukaryota; kingdom Metazoa; phylum Chordata; class Aves; order Passeriformes; family Maluridae; genus Malurus; species Malurus melanocephalus. The sequence goes on along the minus strand of NW_026624071.1, from coordinate 18,580 downwards.
TTAGCCTCTGCCCAAGGATAATTGACCAAGAACTTCTGAAGTAACTGGAGGATTGTTTCCTCTGACTTGAGTATTCAAAGTCAAGGTTGTCTTTATCTAACTTAGAACTAGTATTTTTGCAAAAGGCTCTACTAACAAACMCAAGAATTCTARCRTTCCCTGTAAATGTCAGGAGGCAGTGACAAGTAGCAACACAGAAAACAYTGTGTGTTTTTATTCCTACAATTATAATGAAAAGAAAATTTTTCAACTCTCTTTTTATTGTGGTTCAAATTGAACAGAAACTTTTACATTGCACTCTGGTGCAAGAAGGACAAAGGAGCCTAAGAGAGCTGAGTGAACTTCAGAGAGCCAGGTAACTACAGCAGAAGCCAGCACGGATAAAATGGGAACTACTTCAGAGTCAGATGGAAAACAAAGTGTACAGAAGGTGGAAGYAGGGAGGAATTTAATGACAGTGTTTGAACGTACAGGGATGGAGTCAGGAAAGCTAGAGTTCATYTGGAATTGAAGCTAGTGGGAATGTGAAGGACAATAAAGAAATGTTTCTCCAGGTGCATTGTCAGCAAAAGGAAGATGGAAGAAAAGTGACCCCATTGCTCCATGGGGTAGAGGGACCAAGGACACAAGTCATAGAGAAGACTGGGTGATGCAGTGTTTTTTTTCCTCATTTTTTTCCTCATTTTTTTCTGTTTTGATCTGCCCTCAGACATCCAAGGTCTTTGCAGAGAAGGATCTGGATGACATGGCAGGCAAGTTGACCATGAGTAAGCAGAGAACCTTTGCACCAAAAAGAGAGTTGTTGCATCTTGGGATGTATTACCAAAATTGTATTCATGAGATTGGGGGTATAACTGATTTCTTCTCAGGCTACTGACTATTTATGAGTTACCAAAAGCAGGGGACTGTTGCAAAGCATTCCTTGAGAAACCTCATCACCTTTCACAAAAGTAGACATGTTATTAAAACACTGCAGAGGTCTGAAAAGCTATTTATCAATAACTGCTGGATTCAAGGCTTCTTAACAAGTGAGCTGTGAAAGAGAAGGGATGACCTTTGTTACAAAATAGCCTTGAATCTGCTAAAAGCAGAGAGCAGCATTTTTGTCTTCAGGTGGAGCCTCCTTTGTTGGTTCCACTCAACAGTGACAAACAGTGGCAAAACAAAGTACAAATAGTGTTTTCCCTACCTAGGGAAAATGCAAATTTAATTCTCTCACTTCAGGGAGAAAAAAAACACCCAACATTTAAGTAACTATATGATCCTTATGAATACTTCTACTTTTGCAAGCATTCTGATTTGTTTGAACTGGTTCTGAGTGCAGGGTGTCTTTGGGCAATCTGTCTTTCACTCACACACGGGGGCAGTGGTAGGCATCTTATCTGACCTACTGATATGCTGTTTTCTTATTTTCCTCTTCTCAGAGAGTACATTTCTCAACTGCAAACTGCCCTTTCATGCTTTTGCTCTGATGATTAATAGATTACATTTAAAAACAAAGGCTCTGACTCAGAACCTGCTGTGATCTTAGCTGGTAATTTCCACTGGTATGCTATTGTTTCCTGCTACTGAGTCCAAACCCTTCAATATTAAATAAAATTTTTAAAAGCAAGGCCAAAGTCCTTATTCAGATTGCTTCTTGTTCCTGTTTAAAATGTTGAATGTTCTATCTGACAAAAATGGGAGGCATTTTACTGAGATGTCATAAATATCTTTTGTCATAAATTTTACTTGAGAACTAAGGTGATAAAACAATGGAGCATGCAAGAAATCGTCAGCCTGTCCACCTTGCTAACGGGAACATGTGGGCTTCATTTTGCCCTTCATATCTGTCTGGAGATCAGGACCATTTATTTGGTGATGCAGTCTTTGCCATTTAATGATGGGGCTAAACGTGACACTGTAATGAGTTCCACTTGTAGTTTCAGTATGGCATTGACATACTTTGGACTTTCCTAGCAAAGTATTGATGTATTCTGGTCTTTTCCCAGGACAATCGAAAGTAACCCCCCAGGCTTCGATACTTCCACCTGCAATTGCACCATCTGTCTCAAAAAGGCAAACACAACCTAAACAAAAATCCTGTAGTATAGTTTCTCAGACACTTAGATTACCAAAAACCTTCCAAATTTGATCCTTTGATTAGTTCAGAGGATGTTTTAATTCTTGCATTTGTAAGGAGACCTCTCTCCTCAAGACATCCCTGCAAGTTATCCTCTGCCTTAGTCTCATTCCAYGTTTTTAACAAAAAACTAAACCTGGTCCTAAAAACATTTTATTTCTCCTGCTGACTTTTACACAAAAGACAGGAACTACGCTCCTTGTGATTGCTTTGTAATTTTCTTCATGATGGGACTTCTGAGTGAGTCACTTCCACCCAAGTCTCCTGCAGAAAGCTGTTTTGGTAAAGCAAAATAAAAATGGGTACAGAAACGCATTTCAAAGCACATCCATAATCAAATCTGCTCAGTGTTACCAAGTGCAAGTTCCCACACAGTGCTCCTTCCTTGGCAGCCTGACCACCATTCCCACATCAGCCCTGATTTACTRTGTGGGCTCAGGATGGGCATGCACRCTGTAGGCACTRTCTGGARTGTCAGAGGGRATATGTGTACMCAGAGGGAATTTCAGCACCGTGGATGGTCTTTTCCCACTGTGCAGGACTGTCCCTGCGTGGGCCACCTGTAAAGCTGCACAGAGAGAAAAAAGCCTTTTCTCTGAGTGAAGGAGGGCAATGCCTGGGGATCTCGATTGTGAGCGGGATTTTAAAAACAGGTTTAAACATCAGCCGTGCAGGAAAGCACCTAATCTGAACGAGAGGCAGGAAAGGCCCTTCTGAGTGAGCCAAGAGAGGTCAGGTCAGCTTTTTGAAAAGCCTACCCTTGCTCTTTATATCTTGTTTGGTTTGAAGAAATGCTGCAAAGGACTGACAGTGTGGTACCTGTCACGTGTGCCTGTGACCAGGGAGCTTTGCTTTGACATCTCAGCATTGACTGCTTGAGAGCCACGAGCACAGTCTGCTCCATTTCCTAACCAGTTTGCCCTTCCTTACTGACACAGGAGTACAGGGAAGGGGGTCTGTGGTCAGCTCATCACAAGTTGTCTTTTTAACCCCTTCCTGCTCGGAGAGAGGGCTCCTGACACTCTTGTCCTGCTCCRCTATGGAGTTCCTCCCACAGGAGACGGTCCTGGACCATTTTTCCAATGTGAATTCTTCCCACGAGACACAGTTCTTCGTGAACCCTCCCACTGAGTGCCACCCTACAGGAACGGAGTGCTCCAGTGTGGGTGCACCCGAGGCCACAGGTCCTGCCAGCAGGATGCTCCAGMATGGGCTTTCCATGGGRTCACAGCCTTCTTCAAGAATCCACTCCTCTGGTGGATCATTATMATTAATTTTACCATTATATCCAATTATTTTAGTTCTGCCTGTTTTGTCTTAAATTATTATTATTGAAGGTTTGTAGTTAGGTTTTGTTTCAACTTTTTAGTTGGCTGTTTTTAAAGCTGAAGGTCTCATTCCCAGGTTTCAAAGAAGATACAGTGCAATCTTTTGAAAAGTTTGAAGAAGAGTGCGGGAAAAGAATGAAACTTAAAATTACAAGCACAATTATCTCTCGTTTCCATGTTTTTTTAAACTACTTCTCTGGGGCATGAAAAAGCCAAACTCATTCAAAAGACATAAAAGAGATACATTTAAGTATATATTTACTTGTCTTTGATTGCTAAATAAAGTTTATTTTTAGTAGAAAAGAGTCACCATGCAACACCCCAACAGTATATAGTTTAGTTAAAAAGTGGGAATTAGAGAAAGGCTTTGATGGTGGGRATTTTGTTTACCCTTTCATTAACCACCAATCTGTGTCAGAGGAGAGTGGAGAGGGTTGTGTAAGGAAAGCTACCTTAAGTATCCATGTTTTTAGTGATCTTCCCCAATTCAATACTAATTTTGTCTTTCTGCCCTACCCTGGAAGGCGTCAATTTGTTTGCTTTTAGCAAGCTAAAGGAAAATATATAAAATAACACAGATTTTCTGTATAGTCAACTACTGGAATTTAGCTGAAGCTTTATCCAGCTTTCTTCTGGAAATTGCATCTGTGCAGCCATGTGTTTCTATGGTTTTATTTTCTCCTTTTGCAATTGTTTATTGCCTTACTGTTTCTCAAGTTATAGAAGTAGGTAGCTCACAGAGAGGATGAGCTACCAGAATGTTTGYAAGTCACACTCAGGTCCTACTCACTCTGTGCAAATTCTACATTTGAACTACTGCTGTGTATGTCTTGCATTTAACTCACTTAAACTCATTCTTCTCTTTGCTTGAAGCAATACAGAATAGCATAGCAAGAAATCTGCTGACGTTTACTTCCAACGTGCATTTCTTCAGTTAATTRCAGAGCATTACATGCAAAATTCTTAATAGATGTGGTGAAGAAATGAATGCTTGTATTACCTAGAATAGGTGATCAGTGATTTTTCCCAACAATTTTTTTCCCTTCCCTTTTTTGGTGTCTGCATCTCTCCATGCTGCAGCCCCACTCCATGTTGTGCTCAGCCCCAAACTCAGCCCACTATAGCCACAATRTTTTTAAAAACACAAACCAGCTACACAGTCATATTTTTCTCAACTCCATGGCTTTCAACTCCAGTAGTAAAATCATAGAACTGTTAAGGCTGAAAAAGACCTCTAGGATCCTTGRTTCCAGCCATTAACCTTACATGCTATTGTGATTTTATCTGAGCTGGCAACTGAGCACCATGCAGCTGCTTGTGCAACCCCTCTCTCTCTTCATCCCTCCAATGGAATGGGGAGGAGAATCAAAAGTAAAACTTCTAAAAAAACTTGTAAAACTTGAGATAAAAGCAGTTTAAGAATTGGGAAAAAAAGTAAAATACAATAATATTAATTATTAATAGCAATAATAAAATTATTATTAATAATATTAGTTTTTAAAAAAAGGAAATTAAAAACCCCACAAGACCCAAACAAACACATGATGCACTATACAATTGCGCACCACCTGCTGACCAATTCCAGGCCTTGCTCCCAAAGCCAGATTGGCCCCTTCTTATGAGTAACTCCCAGTTTACACACTGGGCCATGATGCTCTATGCTGTGGAATGTCCATGTGTCATTTTGTCCATGTGTCACTTTGTCCATGTGTCACCTGTTTCCTTCTTTTCTTTTGTGTATCTCCTCACATGCAGAGCATGAGACACACAGGAAAAAGTCCTTGACTTTGAATAAATAAATATAACAAACCCCGAAACATCAGCATGTTACGAACAGCATCTCATTCCGAATCCAGAACACAGCCCGTTACCAGCTACTGAGAAGAAATAACTCTATCCCAGCTGAACCCAGCAAACACAGCTTATTAAAAGCAAACAGAAATAGAAGAAATGTTCTTTCCAACTGCTGTAGTTCTGCTGCCACTGGACATACAATTTTGTAGGTAAACTGTCCAAAACCAGAACATCTCTGTCTACTGAGTCCTTGATTTCTGCTGTGAATGACAGTAAGGCTGCCAATTAATATCAGCACTGGCAACAGCCTCTGTCAGGAAGCTGCTTTGACACCATCAATCTGTATTTCACAAAAAACCAATGAAGAAGGGAGTTTCAGTCATTATTAATATGCAGAAGCTCCAAACCTAGACAGGAATGTTTCGTGAGTTACTGAAATCTCTCCAAAATTAASTTTGAGAAAGATCAGAGAGCAGAGAAATTGAATACCCATGTTTCAACTTATGTTTGAATGAAAGTTAGAAACATTGAAATCCAAGGGGAACAGTATATCCTTTGGCTGTTAAAATCTAGGGAGACACATAAAAATTCTGTAAGGGAAAGTGCAGTGCTCCTCACTGTCTTGTAGTAGAAAAAAATTACAGAGATGGGAACTGTTCTTCAAAAGCACCAGCTTGCATTTGAAGCATAGAATGTGGCAATATATTCTTCCGAAAAAATGCCTTACTTTTCCCTCTTAAGAGGAGGGCTGCCGCGGTAGCTGTCCAGGTAGAAGGGAGAAGAAAACAGCTTTTACTGTGCTAAGTGAATCTGGGCTTCAGTCGTGTTTTCCTGGGTGGCAGCAAAAACTGGTAAACTTTAACTTTAGAATACTGGCATGTGAACACCTTTGCTGTATTGGGAATAAAACTATTTACCCAAAGTATTTTTTTTCTTGATTATGAAACTAAGCACAAAAAGATTTCTTGCTGCATGCAGCATATGTCCACTCAGAGATAATTACTGTCAGCTTGGCAAATCACAAGGTGCTAAGATTTCCTGATGTTCTTTTAGATCACTCTTGATAAAATGTACAGGAATGTCATCCTACCGTTCTGAGCACTTCAATAACACAGCTCTGGTGACAAAATTCTACACTCAAGAAGGTGAATATGATTGATGGACCCTCGATTCCCTTCTCCCCTTCCAGACCACAGGGACAAYCCTTTCTGGACATGGAGAGCAAATGCTTTAAAATAGCAGCCCTCACAAACCTGCAATGACTTCAGTGGGATTTTTGCTTCTGCTCTTTTGGGGCCGTCCATCCAGCTCTTGCTGCAGTCTTAATACCTCCTGTACTTGATATCTCATTTGGATGTGGATATAGTCTTCATGCATCTTGTCCTGAATTCCCCAGAGCACTAGCTCTCAAGGATGGGAAATGTCTAAGTTTGCAGTGATGGTGTTTGTGTACAGTTCTGTGATGTGCTAACATACTTTGCAGTCAGCAAAGTTTGTGTGGATGCACCTTAGATTTGTGGGAATTAAATATTTTTATCTCTTAACTGGCTCAAAGCAAAGCTTACTAAAACATTCTTTCAAAGTTAAAAACATGACGTATGATGGCCTGGAATCTCAAGGGGAGATTCAATGAGATGGCWATAGTTATGCTCTTAAAAATATCARGTGATCGTGGAACTCATAWGGAAGGAATATYTGAACATGTTCCYTCTATTATTAACTTTGATCATGATAATAAGCATGATTTTTTTTTACCTTTTCCACATTACCTTACCCAAATTCTGGATTATAAAGTTTACTTCAAACATTTCCACTTCTGACTTCTAAAAATTTCTTCATTTAAAATGAGCTTACCTTCCTATGGGTTTCAAACTGCTACATCAGCCACACCCATTCATAAAAACATAAATAAATATATTTTAATGCCCCAAAACCATTTTGTGTCAGATGTTTTGGCAAAGTGTGCCAAAATTTTCTTTAAATTAACAGCTAGTTTTAACTACTTTGAGATAAATAGTTCCCTAGCTGCAAAAAAAATGATTTCCACAGCTTCAGCATTGCARCTTCCCAAAAAAGAGATACAGAGGAGCATAGGAGCAAGCATTGCTTATTATTGACATATAGTTTTACAAAAAAAAAAATAAATTACCGGTGTATTTAGTTTTAGATTATTAYAATATTTTAATTTATATGCATTATTTTTCAAATATAAAGCCTTTTCMTTCACTCAGCAGTGGCTCAGAAATTATGTACTTATATACTTATATATATAATTGTATATCTGTTTAGAAGCAGAAATAACATCCTTAACACCCTAGGTATAGAGTGATCTAACTCTGCAYCACTGAGAGGATTTTGTGTTTGCAAGGCACTTGAGTCATCTGGAGCCTCTAAAAATCTGAAATTGAAAATCAAAATTTCATTTCCTTCCTCCCAGATCTCTCCAGCTCCTGTGACTCCTTCATTTGCTGTAGGTCTGGTCACCTCTGTCTCTCTTCCGATGTATCATTTTTGTTATCGTTGCCACTACTTTACTTTACTACTTTACTGTTAGTAGCTTCCTCCTTTAAGGTACTTACTCAAGAAAAGTTCACATTTTTCCATGAATTAAGTACATTTTGGAGAATGAGGAGAGAAGCGACAATACAGAGAAGGTTCTGTACATGCTTGGGTGCCCATTTTCAATCCAGGTGCTGCTGGGTGTTCTGGCACTTGCACTGGGGTGCCAGGGTTCTCTGGGATGTTTTTTTCCCAGTGGTATGCACAAATTAACACTGAAGGGACACTTGCCAAATATATTGTATTGACACAGAAACTCAGTCTTCGTGTCACTCTCTTCTCAGACCTTTTGGAAGTGTCTCCTAAAACCCAAGGTTCTCAGGTACCCCCAGCCTCATTTCCCTCCAGCTCACAGCTCGTGCTTATCAACTTTAGAATGGACTGAAGGACAGCTCCCTCTCCCTCCAATGTGTTTTGAATATAACTGTGTTAGTGCAGTTTGGAAATACTTGTCAACAAAAGTCTGCATCCCTTTGTTATAGATATTTAGGTGGAATTCTCTCCCAGGCAATGCAGTTCCTCTTTAATTTTCAATAATTCTTCATGCCATGCACAAAGATAAATAGTAATAAGACAAAAAAATCCCGGTCCATTAAAATGAAATGAAAATATTTTTTTTCCTGGCTTTCTAGTATTTCAGTGTTTATTTTTCTTCCTAGTCAGTGAACAGTAAAGCTGCCAGGGCAGAGATTAAAGACTATTATTACTGAATAATATTAAAATGTCTAGGTATATTAATGAGATATTTCTACACCTRTAATGGAACCCTTTTCCAGGCAGTGGTTACATATGTAATAACACAGAAAAGACATTTCAGGACAGGTTATTWTTCTGGTTCTCTTTTTAAATAGCTCAACCTATAAGGAGTAGCATTGTCTGTGAAACTGTGTGATCTCTTCCTATTGATGTCTAGAGGGAAAAATAATGCAGCATTATAGAAATCCTTTTTAAGAGAGAATAAAATCAGTTCAAAGGGTTAGGTCAGGTTCATATGCTTTGCCTGACTTATCTAGGACTAGGCAGAAGGAAATTGCAGCACAGGGCAAGACTTTTGTGAAGCTGATATTTTCTGTGTTGACTCCAGCATTTACGGCTCTTTGAGTACAAGCTGCAGTTTTTATTTTTACGAGTATCTAAGGATACTAATCATCTGTGGGTGCAAAGGCTCCAATATTTTCCTGGCTTTGAAGAGCAGAGTACTCACTGGCTGAACTGTGAAGAGTTTTTGCAAAGCAGAAAAGCTGRTTTTTTACCACTCTCAGCCTTGAAAGAGTTCAGGTAATATGTATTGCCTAAAGTGGTGCTTCAACTTTCAAACTTTCAAATGAGAACTGGCTCTCAAACAATGGTCATAAAAGTTATTAAGACTTTTTATTTTCTCTGAGTTATAAGTGCACTTCAGACTTCTAAAGCACTTTTTGTGTTAAAGTGCTTCTTTCTAAGAAGAAATTGTATTATTTTCTTCTTTGCAGTTGCTTCCAAATTTATGGTACGCACAAAGAGTTCTGAAGGTTAACTTCCTGCAGGTGTTGAAAAGCCTGTGCTTTACAAAGGGGGTAGCAGAAGAGAATTGCATGCAAGGTGGACTTAGCACTTTTCAGCTTGTCATTCTAAGCTTTYTGTTGACTCTCCTGTTAAATGCTTTGTGGTTTGTGAAAGATTAACAGCTGATAGAGTTTAAAGTGCTTCTATAACTTGTCTGTCATCACCACTGGTGACAGCTTCTCAAACAGTTGTTGAGGTTTCTTTCCAGGGCACTATTCCCAATTCTGTAGCTCTTTTAAAGAATTTCTTCCATGTCTSTATTTTCTAAAGTTCTGCCATGTGATGGTTTTTCTTCAGAATGTGAAGGGTTATTAATTTGATATCTTCTTATATTTTGTCTTCTTGAAAAACCCAAACCAACACAAGCAACTGCTCCATCCCAAAACTAATGCCAAAAAACTTAGTCCTAACTACTGGGAAACCAATGGAAGTCARCATCCAAAAAAGGYAGACTTTAAGYTCTTCTGRGAATGSTAGCRTCCTAAGGTCCGTGAAACAAAGTAYGTGATGATCTTTATTCACTTTATCATTTTAACAATTGTCTTTTGAACATTCACTTTATAATTTTAACATTGTTTTTTGAAGGTCTGTTGAGAAATCAGTCTGATGATCCATTCTCAAGACTTACTATTACTATGGACAGTGATCTCTGAGTTCCTTGAGTATGGCTGTATGTGGCAATCTCAACTTTCCTCCAAAACAAAACCTCATACAAAGCAAAGCAAAATAAAACAAAACAATGCCCAATCTCCTGAAAAGCAAACKGAAATAACCCCTGAAACTGATCTGAAAGGCACTGAGTTAGGGCCATAATGCATTCATAAAAGTAGCTTGAACTTTCAAAACCTTTTGATATTGCCCAGGAGAGTTAACTAAAATACACACACATTTTGAAATGTAAATAAAGATTACCCAGGGGATATATTTGTKAGTTGCTGAGGTTAGGGCTTCAGGGAATAATCTAAAACCAAAATAAAAAACAAAACCAGCAAAGCCCTTAAACTACCATGAAAGCAATTCTGAGGRCTGGAAGCCTTGCCTTGTGGGGAGSGGATGAAGGCAGAGAATATTAACTACCTGTACTCTCATTGTCAGAGGAGAGATTGTTTGGCTTAGTGAATTAATTTCCAAAGTTSCTATTTTCTACAGACCTGAAGCATGCACCACCTTCACAGTGCAAGCACAGAGGCCCAGTTAACAGCTTCCTTATGTAGTGCATGGGCACCAGTAATTAGTAATTTATTAGTAATTAGAATTCCTCCTCACACATGAAGTGTACATGAAGCTACAGCTTGCTGTGTTACACTGAAGTTCCTTCCTGTATCTTCAAGTAAGATTTGGAGAAATTTTTCATAAAATTATGACCAAATTTTTCCATATGTGATGTGCTGGCATTTTCCCATCCCTCAAGCAAAAAGTAACCTTGCATTTCTCATGAGAAAGGATCCATAGTTTCACTGTAAATGATCCATGGATTTGAACTTCACCAAAATTCTGCTACACAGGGACCAACCTCTGCATGTGAGATAGATGTGAGACATTCAGAAAGCAGTAGAGCAGGATCTTCTGCTCTATGCTAATATTTTTTATTTTGCCAATTTGTTAATTTTATTTGGGTAAATATTTTTGCAAGGTCACTTTTTGTTGGACATTCTAGACATTGTTATATGTTTTCCATTTTAATGAAGTTTTTCTTTGGGAAAGATATCTGATGTAAGGAATTATCATGTTTCTGTCTTTTGGTCTCCCACGGTCTCTTTCACCTGCGTCTAAAATAAGTAACGTGGCAGTCTGAAAACCCTGTGGAAGCAAAGCTGTTCACATTAGTGCTAGAAGGTCACAGCGGGTTACTGTAGACAAGGAATTTGGCATTCACATAATCACAGAATCACAGATTCRTCACYRAATCATTTAGGATGGAAAAGACCTCTAAGAYTGTCMACTCCAACCTTAAACTAAACACCCCCTTGTCAGCTAGACCCAGCATGGAGTGCCACATCCAGCCCCTGTGACGTGGTGTTTTAGCAAAATCCAGCTCCACTCTGATTCCATCATGCCATGGTAACATGCGCCAGCCTCACTTCTTTAGTTGAGAAATCGGCTTTTTAAATCCTTGTCTTTCCAAGTGATTGTGAATAACAGAAAAACTAAGGATGCTTCACATACGTGACTCCCCTACTGGAGAGGGTTAATGTTTTTTATCCCCTATTATGAACTACCACTCATTTTTTTGTTTTTAACTTTAATGTAAGCCAATGCATAACCTGATCCTTAAAATATRGGATCACTGAGGATGAAAAGCCCAGGAGACAAGAGCCTTTGAACCTTTCAGATTAGGTATCTTCTTCCTGAAGAACAAAAGGAAAGGAAAGAACATACAATGTCAATGTTAAAAATTATTGAAGTGCTGTTAACAGAAGAAGTGCAATCATTATTTTATATCAGCCGCAGAAGTGCTTGACTCAAATAACATTTCAAAGTCAAAATCATAACCAAGGGAGTGTTGAGGATGATGGGTCAGTGCTGTGCGTGTGTTTGAAGACAGAGAGTGAAAGAAGATTTACTGAGAAAGAATTTAAGAGAAAAAATGAGTAATTAAAATTATGYAGGTACCTAAATAAAGAATCTAAATTAGTAGGACATATAAGAGAAAAAAGCAAATTAGATACAGAGTGTCATTCATTAAAGTCAGTAGGTGCTCTCTCTGAGCTTCAAAAGAGGTTTGTTTAGGAAAGCAAAGAATTATCAAAGGCTCAGGTAAAATACAWGGGTGAATAGTGGAACTTCAAATAAGGGCTTCAATTCCTAGGCAAATATTTAGGTATTCCCACTTCCTCAGAAGCACATTGGAACCATTACCTATTTTTTTTCCAAAAGAAAATATTTGAAATATAAAATATGAGCACTTTGGTAAAACAATAAGAAAGCTAAACAATTTCAAATTCAGACAGTGTATTTGCTAGCAAGAAATCTGTTGAAAGTGCACCCCGTTAGATTTTCTACTACTTTTCCAGGTATAACAATTCTATTAGCTGTGAATCATCAGCTGTGAATCATATTGTTATTCCAGACACTTTACATGTTTTCATATAAATGAGTTATCTGGAAATAACTTGTGCCATCKGGGCTATTGAGGAACATAGATTTTAAACACTTACTTGACAGCATTTTTACAGTAAGTTGTAATAGATACCTGGATATGATTATTCTAGCTGAAGCACTGGAGAAGAATATAGAATAATTTGATAATACTCCTTGACTGATGCAGAAATGTTTTCCATTATTGTGCTGTCAAAGGAAAGGATAGTCAGGATTAAGAAAAAAGGTATTCATCAATTCAAGAGAAAACATATATTTTTTTGAGGAAAGRAGTTGAGGATAATGAATGATTTAACATACATATTCATGGCCTTGTGGCTATTTGTGGTAGCCCTTTGGCTTTTTTATGTGCATGCTTGGAAAGATGGACAGCATTTCATGCACTGTGAAACTTTCAGGACTGCCTGGGGAAGCTGRCTCTGCTCTTCTACTGGCATCATCTTTATATCCTTTAGTGAATGTTTAATGGCTAAAATAGCTTTTCGGTGGACCTGAGGCCATTATTTCAGGAGAAGAAGAATAATATATTCAGAAGATCTGTGATTTAATCACAGAAGACAAAATTCCTGCAAGCAAGCATGTCCACTTCAGAAGTGAACTTGTATTTTTCACTCACCTGAGTGAAAAGTAGAAAGACCTTTAGCATTTTTTCAAAGAGAGATAGGAAATTTTCAATCTGGCTGCTCTTCTTGGCAGCAAGCCTTGTGATTAGTAGCCTGAAAAAGTGACACAGGACTTCAGTAATTTTCTCTTTTGTTTCAAAGTAGAAGGAACAATTGGATGTCTGTGAGCTCCCTGCAACTTCTCACTTTCTCCCCCTGAAGCAGGATGGGAGAGAATAGGAAGAGTGAAGGTGAGGAAGCTCATGGGAGGAAGACAGTTTAATGGAGAAAGCAAAAGCCACARGCAAAGGAAACAAGGAATTARTTCACCTCTTCYYGTTGGCAGGYRGGTGTGCACTCATCCCCAGGACAGCAGGGCTCCATCATGCATAATGGTGACTTGGGACCGCTCCTAATGTCCACCCTTCCTTCTTTCTCCCYAGCTCTATATACTGAACATGATACCATTTGGTGTGGAATGTCCCTTGGGTCACTTGGGGTCAGCTGTCCTGGCTGAGTCYTCTCCCARCTTCTTGTGCACCCCCATCCTGCTCACTCGTGGTGTGGCATGAGAAGCAGAAAAGGTTTTGGATCCTTGTTCTCCCTGCTCAGCAACAACAAAAACATCCCTGAATTATCAGMTTTGTTTTCGGCACAAATCCAAAGCATGGCCCCATACCAGCTACTGTGAAGAAAATTAAAACTACCCCAGCCAAAACCAGTACAATGTTTCTTTGTTACCACTGCATTATTTTAAGAAAAAAATTATTAAATCCCAGCACTTAGGAGAAAAAAAAATACATCAAAAGCACCAAACTTCATTGGAACATGAGCAATTTTGCAGTTGCTATGGAACAGGAATTCTGGGTCTGACCTAGGACAGTTTTCTGTGACATCTTTACTGCTCTGAGCATGTAAACAGACTCCCTTTTAAAGAAGGCTTATGTGATGGGTTTTATTATTTTTCTTCTTCACGACAGGGCAGTATCCTTCACCCACTGTTTCAAGCAGAGATGAGGAAAAAACAGCAGAATCCTTTTCTGGAAGTGARCAGAAAGAGAAGTGATACCTTTGCCTTGAAATTAGGCAGTGCTTTTTAGGGGGATCAGTAGGGTCAAGTTCTTTAYGGGGGGAAGTGGAAAGAAAAAGACATCGCAGTGATGCCTTCTATCATCACCTATCCCTCCATCACTGGAGAAACATTCCTGCTGGAGATGTGCAGGGCAGCTGTGGCAGGGTGCTTGTCTGTCTGTCTGCCTTTTCTCTACAGCTGAGGATCTGCCAGATTGTGAACACTGCAGGAAAAAAATTGCAGGGATTAAAAAAAAGGCATCAGCATCACATTGTAAGGAGTTTGTACTTAATTTCTTACATATACTTCTGGTCCACAGAGAGAACAATGCCACTGTTCAAGCAGTGTATTGAAAAATGGGATTATCGGGCTGTGATTCTACAGATGCCTACATTTTTGCCAATCTTAGGAGATACTTGGCACACGTGTCAGCACATATCCATGTGGTGCTTACTGAAAACTATAGTGGCTTTGAAATTGTGTGCTGCACACTTGCTGAGCCTACAGGAAATCCTGCAGGTTGGTATCAACGTTTAAAGACTTTGAAAAGGAGGGGAAGAAAAGGAAAACAAAAGAAAAAAACATTTGTAAAAAGCTTGGTTTAGTACTACAGCATTGCCAAGGGAGCCAAAATCAATAGCAGTTATCCACTCAGTCTTTTATCCATGAATTCTTATGTTACAAATGGGCTTAATCAGATGTATTCCAGCTGTTCATTTTATAAAACAAATGTTATTTMTGTGAAAAATCACTGATGCCAGGCAAAGTGATGTGAGATGTGCTGAAGGAAGTGATGGAAACAAGCACCACTGAGCTCTTGTTCATATACAAGTTGTCACATAATCCTTTCTCCTGTCTAACTGGAGGATGCTTTAAAACTTGCTAGGGGTTCTCTCCTTCCTACTGTTTGATGAGTGAACCAGAGTTTTAACCCCCCGATGAAATATCCTCGCAGCCTGGCCCAGGCAGGCTTCCTCCATAAATCTTCCCAAGCGCTTGGAAGGGAGCCTGCAGCAGCCAGGCAGCTGAGAGCTCCTCCACACCTCCTCTCACCCCAGGTGCTGTGCTATTTCCTGTAGGCATTTTAAAGTTATTGTTTCTGACATCCTATTTAAAATATTTATTTTCTGTGAAAAAGTAWTTCTGTAGAACTCTTGCAYTAGCAGCCACCTCACTGCAGCAATGTGTTTTGAGAGCTGAACTCAGCCACCAGATATTGACTGTCTTTATGTTCTCCGGTCCCTTGTTGCAGCTGGATTAATACTTTCTTACTGGTATTGGTGCATCTTGAAGGCATAGCTGGTGTGTGCAGATAACCAGCAAATTAAAACAAACAATTACTCTTGCAGAAAGTAGCTGTATTTGGGTGTTTATTTGATAAGAGATAAATTTCCTCTCCCAACTGAAATTTTCTTTAAAAAAAGATCCTACAGGCTTATTGAATTTCTTGCCATTTATATTGCTGTTTTCTCTTGGGAAATATTCCATGGCTTATTAATATTTCCAAAAGCTTTAATTTCTCTCTAGAATTCCTTCTAATCAAACATTTTTCAGCTGGGCAGTCTTAGGAGAAAATATCGTCTGGATGCTTTTTTTTTTTCTACTACCCTCACCTAACAGATGAAGGATGAGTCACTGACAGGTGAAAAACTTGTTCAAAGGGAATGCATCAAGCCTGAAGGGCTTCCTAGCGAGCAGATACATAACATGATGCTTGTTAAAAAATACTAGACAAAAAATTCCTTTAAAGAAAAGTAGAAACACTGATGCATTGCCTCCTCCTCAGGGGCACTGTCCAAAGATGAAGGAAAAATCCCTTTCATTACTAGGTGGGACACATGCTGGAATGGCAGGAGGGCAGGGCTAAAGGAGTAAGTGGAGTGGATGGAAGTGATTGTGATGTGGTACAGCATAGAGGCAGGCAGGCCCTCCTGGATAGAAAGTGCAACCGTTGCAATTACGATTGTCGTCCAGCATCATAGGAGAAACGTTCTTACAGCTCCAAGCTGTGGAAGGTCTTTTCCAAGAAACAGTCAGTGTATCACTGCTGATGGCAAGGGATTCTTTTCTTTACCGCGTGGGAGAAAGGAAAGAATGTTCTCCAAGGCCAAACTATGTTGTTTTGGCGGCGTAAGACCACTATCACAAATCTCCTGGCAGAACACAGCTTCTTCTAAGCATCCACTTACTGCAGACATGGGGCGGAGACACCACTTCCCTCCCCACAGAACACGATTTCTTCTTAGCATCAACTCACTTCAGACGTGAGGGGGAGCCAGGCCTCTTCCCCCTTTTTGGCTTCTAATCAGTTCAGTCCTCAAAGGCCAGGTTTCTTTCCCTCAGAGCAAGCTTGCTCTCCTTTTCCATACAGGTCTCCTATTGATGAAAAAGTCCTTTCAAGAAAAGCTTGTTTTCTCCATGTTCGAGAGCCACAGCACAGCACAACACTACCTGTCTTCTCCTTACTGTGATCTTGGGTCTCCATTTTTTTTCTCACATCTTCTCACCCTCCTGCTCTGTTTTTCCCCAGTGCATGATACTGACAACCTAAAAACTACATGGTGGCCGCCCCTATCTTGTTTTGAATTCTTCTTAAGTACAAGACAAGTTACATCATCAGGTGTAACCAACCTGTGCAATTGGCCCAGGCCTGATGGACATCCTGTCCATCAACCTCAGAGCCACAATGGATTGGCTCTAAAACACAGGGGGTAAGGCTCCTTTTGCTGGAGAAGAAGGAGAAAGCTTCTAGAAGTTCCTCACAGGAGCCATCTTTTGGTTCCATCCCCCCACCACCAAAAATCAGACAAGTAAGACCAGGACAATGACCAAACACTACTGTGAGCAGCCTGACACCATCAATTGCCTCCTGCAGATCTGTCCTTCCCCAGTCTGTCCACCTCCAGACTGTGTAATTTCAGAAAATCCTCCATCCTTAGCTCTGGACTTGTCACATGTCCTTGTTCAGTTCCTCACGGTCCCTGCTGTCCCCTTCCTCCAGCCCGCCTGGGTCTTGGATGGCAGCTCTTTCCCTGAATCTATTCACTGCTTCCCCTGACCCAATCTGGGTCTGTGCCATCTGCAGTGCCAAGGACAGTGTGCTCCATTGCCTTCTCTAGGTCATCAATAAATGTGTCTTACAGGAAAGGTCCCATTGAAGATCTGTGTGGTACTTCATAAGTTACTGAGCACTACCCAGACACCCCTATTCACAAATTGATTATCCAGACMATGTTTTACCAAACTACTTGTCCACCCATCCAGACCCTAAATTCCCAATATCTATGCAAGATGATTATAGAAGACGTTGCTAAAAGTCTGCAAATTCAAAGTGAATGCCATCCACTGCTCTTCTCCAGTTGATCAGGTATCAGAGAACCGAAATATTCTGAGTTGGAAGGGATTCACAAGGATCATTAAGTACAAATCTTAAGAGAATGGCCCATGCTATGATTTACCCTTGCCAATCTCTGCTGGTTATTCCCTGTCATCTTCTCCTTCACACGCACAGAACTGTGCTGCAGGTATATTCACTCCACAAGCTGTGTGAAAACCCTGCATCAGTAAGTTATCCTCAATACCCACCAGAAACCCTTGGTGTCTTGGGTCCCATTGTGCTGCCCTTTCAGGGTCTGGTAGACCCCAGAAAGGTTCTGTGGTGCAGAGACTTTCATGATTTGTTTAAAGAAGGTGTCAGCAGCTTTGTCTTCCAGACTGGATGGTTTGTAAAAAACTGACACCTTAAAGACACCTTTACTGGTCTTTCTGCTGACCCTGACCTGCAAGCTCTCACCCATATTTCTCTCTGTCATGTACAATAGCTACACAAATCCGAGCTGATCCTGCTCCTTGGGGTCAACATCCTCCCTTGTGCCCTTTCCCTGCTTGTCTTTCCTGAAGAGAATGTTTGTCCTTTGCTGCACATTTCTGTGGTGGCACATGCAGCTGTAGCTCTTCCTGCTTGTTTCCCAGGATGAGTGAATTTCCCACAGATATCCATTAGATGTTGGTGTTCCTTCACCCACTGTGACCACTCCTGACATCTCTCTTATTCCCGTTATCCTTCCTCCTTTATTTTCTATTTCTGTTTACTGTTTTCTTTTAACTGTGTTCTACAATCTCCCTCTCATTCCTTGTTTCAATACGTCCTTACTGGGCTGTCAGTCTGTTGGCAAAGGTGTCCTTGCTCCACATTTTCAGGCAGATTCCATCTATTTCTAGCAGTCTGCTATATTCAGAGAAGATCCCATGGCTGCAAAAGTGACCTCCCTGAGGCTGAGGAGATGCTGACCTGCAGACCTGCATCCTCCCTCAAAGGATGCTCTGGGTTGAAGCCTCTGCTGCACTGGAGGAGCCGGTCCTGGGAATTGTGGGCACAGTGCCCTGTGGGGCAGCACCTCCACGTGAGTGACCCTCGCTGCCTTCACCCATTTCCAGTCCCCTCCATGTGAGTGACCCT